>NW_026897572.1:0-35056 GCF_033153095.1 Gastrolobium bilobum
CCACGAGTTGGGCGGGGACGGTCCTCACCTCAGTTCGAGGCATGCTTAATTGAAAATTAAATAAGGGGTCAACAGACGAACAGAAGAAAACAACTAGAGTCAATTATGTATCAAGCGTTAAACAACGTTGTTGAGATGGGTTACAGACAATGTTTAAACAATGGGTTATAGATAATTATTAAGCTACATCCTCGGTATTTACTACCCCCTCAATAGTCCTTCCATCAGGAGCATCTACAACTTCAGACGGTATTGACGAGTGTCCTTCCCCACTACCCTCGGGAATTTTATCAGAGACGCCTTGTTCCACGTAACGCCCAACATCACCACCGATTGAGAACTCCGTGACGCCAGCAAATTCTCCATCAGTAGCTTGCCCGCCGATCAACAGTCGGTCATCACTTATTGACGGATCCCCAGACTTATTCACCCCTGTTTCTCCCTCGCCAGCTACTTCTTCAGCGTCGGACCATTCCTCTATCACAGTTTCTTCGCCATTAGATTGCTTGTGCAGTAGACATTTTCCCTCCACTACATAAGTGGCACTCAAACCAGAAACGTCCACCTCAGGGTACCGAAATCGAATCTGTTTCAAGGCATTATTGAAGGAGTCATAAAAAACATTGGCCAAGGCTACCTCCAATTCTTCCACCCGCTCTGAAGCTTTTTGGTAGTCTTCATGGGCGGCATGTAAGTTGACGTTTGCAGTGAACAGTTCAGCAGATAGCTCTTCCTTTTCCGATTGGAGAGTCGCCGTCTTGGCAGTTAATGAGGCATTCGCCAACGAAAGTTTCTCTTTCTCTTTCGAAGTTGCTTCCAATAGTTTGGCCAAATCATCCTTCTCTCGCGACAGGCGTAGCGCCTCGTCACTCGCCCCTTTCAGCTTGTGATTTTCTTCAGACAAAGACTGGTTGGCGGCTTTAAGGTCGACAATTTCTTTACCCGAATGCCCAATTTGGGCAGTCAAGGACTCAATTTTACGGGTTTTTTGCTGCAGATCACGTCTTTGGGCGGAGCAAAGGCTGTCCACAGCTAAAGCAGCCTCCCTCATGCCCACAATCCTACCAATCATCACTTGGGCACTGTCGATTATATCTTGCCGGTCAATTCGGTCAGGCACTACCACTTGTAGCTCAGGATGAGGAAAGACAGTTTTCAAATCGGCCTCCGATAACTTCAAAATTTGTTGAAGAGAAACAGAAGGTGTTAATGGGACACTTTCTAAGCTCGCCACCGCGGACTGCCCCGCCCCAGTCGGAATATTAGTCGTCGCCATGGTGTCGCTGTCAAGAGCACCTGAAAAACTCTCCATGCCAATGGAGAAACCATCGCCTGACTGACCAGAGTCAGTCCGCTCAACCCTAGCCACTTTGTGACTTTGTAACGAGTTTAAGTCCCCTTCAGCAACCCGCTTCTGTCCAGACTTTCGCGGCCCAGTAGAATCGCTATCACTTGAAGAAGGATTGGCCACCGCACAAGAAGCCTTCACCTGTTTCCCCCCCGGGAGTGGACTCTTTGGGCGGTTGAGGATCCCTTATAACTATACCACCACTCCTTTGGGCCAACACCTCGGCGGGAATGTCAGATGCAGAACGCAGTTTGGTCTTAGCAACCGGCACTAACTTTCGCTTGCCTCTATCTCCTCCCTTTGCTTGGGCGGGTGACGCAGCGACTGGAACACGAACAGGGGCCCCACCACTCCCGCCTCGAACCTTTTCGGCCGTCGCACGAGCAATAGGCAGCGCATCCATAGGCAAACTCTCAACTGCATAGTCAAATTGGAAGTTACATGTTAGTATATAAAGAAAAGCTGAAGGTAACCAAGAAGATTAAAACAGAAAATGGAATAAAGAAACGTCAGGTTCTCGCCCACCTCCATAACACAAAACTCTTTTAGTAGGCCAAGGGCTAAAAGATTCTTTCGTTCTATGTTCAATAAACCAGTTAACTACTAGCTTGTCCTCAGGAGACAAAGCCCCATAGTTATACGAGTAATGGTTAGCAGGGAGCTCGTAATGCTGCTTAGACCAGTACAGCGGAAAGCGACTTGTACCGGTTTCCCGGTCCACAAAAAATGGAACCTCACCCTCCTCAAGGCTAGGTTGCACCCAAAAAAATGTTGATCGCCACTTCTTGTAAGAATCCGCGTATGTGGTGAACATCACGCCCACCGATGTCGCCACCTTTATTGAGACCCAACCCAGTTTCTTTTTGGAAGAAGACACCTGGAAACAGTAAAAAAACAACCGCACCGAATTCACCCACCCAAAGTGTTGGCAAACTTTGGCAAACATGCGCATGAACCCCCAGGCATTGGGGTGCAACTGCGAAGGCGCAACCCTTAGATGAGATAGCACTCCTATCTCAAAATCAGTAAAGGGAAACCTAACTTTCTGGTCTGTGAAATGAGTCTTATAAGTTAGAAAACGCCATTGAGAAATTGCCTTGGGGCCAGGTTTGTCACAAACTCGAGTGTCTGAACTCACAGACTTAAAATCCCACTTGTGGTCATCAATTCCCCCCTCGGTAAAGTAAAAATTTCCCTCATTTTCGTAATCTTTGACCAAAGCAGCACCCTCAACGTAACAAGATTCCGCCTCCAAAACGTCATCATCCACCTAGTTACGAGCCAAATAGCACTCGCTAGTTTCCACAATCGCCATGCGCCGTTAGAATCTTGGCTATTACCAGACTTGGGATGAGGGTTAAACACAGTCAAACGCCAAACACGATAGTCGGCATCAAAGAAGATTACAAGCTTACAATTGATCAATTTCTCATGGCTCACATCTCACCCTCATGCCTCACACACAGCCCCATAACTCCCGCAATGCTTAGTTCACTCTCTACGCCGTTAACGCGTGCCCTACAATAGAATAAACCTAGCATCGCTACATATTCAAAGTTGAAAGTTACCTGGAGAGTCTGAAGTTTCGGACTCAGATGTGTAAAAATCTGAGTGTGTAAGTGAAGAGGGCCACCGGGCGGGTGGAATTTTGTTCAATCCTATGTCATCAAAGATGGCATCCCACACGCCATAGCGAGTGAGCCGAGCATCTTCTGGATGAAATCTACCCAATCGATTGTCGGTTGACTCATCGTACATGCGGCGATGAAAACAATTGGATATCGGAGGAATATAACTATTTGAGGTGCGTAAGGCGACATGTTGATTAACTCTGGAATAGTATGTATGTAGCGAATGAGATTGGATACGCGCTTCCATTGGGCGATATCGGGGATCACTGTTGATAGAAGATACTGGGCGAATAAGTCATCCAGCACCGAAGGACGAACAGCGATAAGGGCGGGGCCTTCGACCACCAGATGAACGATTGGAAAACCTCATAAACCTATCCTGGGGAATGAGAGAAGAAGGCTCGTGCCGATCCCCCTCAGAGGGGCAACTACTAACCCTTCCGGCACGGTTACTAGTCCTAGAAGCTTCACCAGAATAGGGAACGACAGCCCCCAGAGCTCTTTCCGGCAGAAGGTCTAAAATCTCACTCTCACAGAAACCTAACAACTCAGGTACCCTACCGTAGGGTAGAGAACTAACCCCAGGAACTAAAGGGGTAGGAGAGAGAATGCTACCACCACTCCAAAGAGTGCAGTTGGCAAGATACCTACGCATAGCAGGTCCTACCTCAATGCTGTCAAGTGAATCAAACGCCTCATCAAACTCCTCCTCTTTAATAGTTCCTCCTAACCCAAGTAACTCCTCAGCCGATATCTCACTAAACTTAACCATAACTGAGGAAAGAAAGCAGAAGCAAGAAATAAAATCTCAAGGTAAAGAGAAAGGAGCGAAGAACAATGTACCTGTAACTAAAGAGTTTCTGAAAGAAGGAAGAAAAGAAGGAGTCCTAACCACAAGAAGTCCTTACACAGGAACAACAGAACCAGAGAATGTGCAGTAAGAAGTAAAACCTTAAAGCCCAATGGAAAGTTGCGAAGATTAATACAGGCGAAAAAGGAGAAAGCTGAGTATGAACAACACCAGAGGTTGACGAAGGTTGCAGAGAAAGCTTATAAGATTTTGAAAGAAGTGGGTAAGAACAAGGTTAACGTTCTTATAAGAGAAGAAAGATTATTCATCAACGTACACGTGGAGGGTCAGTCAAGGGTAACCGCCAGATCGTGACAACCGTCAAGCAACAAGTGGCCCTGATGGAGGACCCTTAGGTAATTTTGGGGTGACAAGACGAGGCTCGCGTCGAAATTAATGCGCCGTACTGCGCAACGAAGGGTTTCGTGCAGTTATTGCAATGGCGAAACTGCCATCATTACAACTCTTTGGAAACCGTAAAAGTTAACCGTCACTTTTGACAAGTGTACAACCCATACCAAGCGACACAAACCAAGTATCCCACTGCACTCCCACGATCAAGGACGCCTTATCAACCGTAAGCTCATTCTGATAATTACCTGACGCCCAGAGAACAATCGTGACATCAAACCGGTCAGACAGCCTATTAACTGGCCATGACCTAGTTCAGCTGATGCCTCAAGGTTAGCCCTATAAACAGTCTCGCCTTGGTCAGGCGTTCATGACAACCTATCTTGGCACCAAGCAATGCTTGCTACCAAGCTGGGGGGCTCCTGTTCCGGATGGCTTAACCACATCCGAAGCCCAAAGGCTTTGTAACATGGATGGCCCAGTTTCGCAGAGCCCCAAACAGCCTAAGCCCAAAACCCCAAGTTATATACACGTCAGCCCTACCGGTTGGCCCTAGACGCATGCCCCAAGGCAGCTCGCCTCCCAAGGTAAGACACCAAAATGTCTTACCTTGGAACCCCATATGCTCTGCGGGTCGCCCAGAGACCATAAGTGAAAACTGCCCTGCTGCCGCATGCTGACACCGCCCGAGAGCAGACCCTGCATCGCAGCAGCGCCTGGCGTGTCAGCCCCTCATAACGAATCCCAAGGAGCGTTGACCTCCAATACGTAAGCCCTAACGGATCAGACTCCTGGACTCCTATAAATACCACCCTTGGGCACAAGGGAAATATCTATCTTTTATGTACTGTTATTATGCCCATTTACTTCCAAGTTATACTCTTACTATTAGTCTGCCATTAATATCAGCTTGCTACCTCTTGGAATACTACCTTCTAGCCTGGTCTTTACCTCAGCTAGGGATATAATTCATATAACAACATTACCCTCAAGGGTACATAGTGGGCTCACCGTATCTAACGGTACAATATCTACATTATTTTGAGGTTACTGAAACAAGTCCTTCTCCGTAGGAACTGACGAAGTTGTGTTTTGTTGTATTTGCGTAACGTCTCGGACGCTGACAGGGGAGGGGAGGGGAGGGGAGGGGAGTTGATTAGTGGTGCGAAGAGGGCATGGTGGTAAAGGGCAAACAAGCACCTGCTCCTAACAGGCTTTTAGAAGAATATATGAATTAATCAAATCAACATCTCAAAAAGAAGAATTTCAAAGACTAGTACAGTTAGAGATATCTTATAAGAATTCATTGGGACTATCTGTATTAACAAACTATTTTTCGATAACCCGGAACGGAAGAAGTCCATAGTTAAGCGTGCTTGACTTGCAATAATTTTGAAATAGATGATCTCTTAAAAAAATTTCCCACAAATATGTGGGTGGGGAAATATGTGCTTGACTTGTTTAGTTGTTCTCACAACATTAGTGTGATTATTTTCTTCAAAAATAATGTACAAAGGAAAAAAATAAAAATGATTTTGTGTCCACTTAATATATAGAACTATGTGCTATTTATCATATTAATTAACAACTCAATTATTTTACAATAAAAAATAGGGTTTAGTGTTTCTCTTTTGTCATAGGAGATAGCTTGCAAGTTTAAAACGACACCATTAAGGATATTTAAAAAAAAAAATTGTTATAAGAAAAATAATTTTTTAAAAATATCTTGTATTTTTTTTTTAAATTTCTAAACAATATTATTTTAAGATTATAGGATGAGAAATATATTTTCCTATAAAATATATATATAATATAACAATATCTTATTATTTAATATTAATTCAATGTAAATAATTTTTGTGCATTAAATTTATTTGATATTTTCTCTGAATTTGAATGGCCACGGGAGAAACATGCAGGCCATCTCATTGGGTCGGTGACCTACATAATTGGACGGTGTAGATCTTCTACGTGCCTCTCTAAAAATAAAAATAAGCACGCACGTAGGAATAAAAGTCAATATGGGTCCAACAAGATAATGCTTGGTGCATCTCCTCGGAACAGTGACCATTGTGCCACTGTTCCAAGAGTTTTTTACCTAAATATCACGCCTACGGACTATTTTACCAAACTGCTACGAGGGCAAGTTCGCCTAGGGCTGTAGCGAACTCTGTATGATGACGTGTCAAGTTTCTGATGGACACGTAGTTTGCTACAGCCCCCAGCGACCTCGGTTGCAATTAATGCCTCACCTGTCAAGCCACGTGGCTTGCATGCAACAGAGGTCGCTGGCCACACTCGCAAACTCTGTGCAACGGCTTGCAAGCCACGTGGCTGACATACACCAAGTTCGCTAGGGGGGCAACAAACTTAGTGTAACGGCTACATTTCACAGCCCTATATAAGCCCTACATTTCTGAGGGAACGATTTCTACATTACCATGAACATGTTGGCACTGAAGCTGGCCGTATGAGATACACACGTGCTTTGATCTTGCGCATTCTGGGTGGTTGCTTGTTCGTTGAGACTGCATCGAGGTGTGCCCCTTGCATGTCATCAGACTCTTGATCGGGGTGTGCCCAGTTAATATTCGTGAAATGTGGTATTTCCGACCACAATGGAACATTATCCTCTCTTGTTTAACACTAGTTTCGCATGTCATTTGTAATACCAATTTAAAAGTATAATAAAACTCAAACGGTAAACTACCTAACCTGCAGCAGGTGTCATGCGCACCAACAATGCCTGGTGATGGAATCGGTTCAACCAATGCAGTGGACGGCTCCAATTCGAAATCACCATCAACGTCTGTATCCGACGAGTCACTGTCAGGGACTAGACCTTCATCAACCTCCTCCTCAGAACTATCAGTACGCCACGACGGATCATACATGTCATTGGCAGGAATCACATCTAAAGGTTGTGTTATTGGGGGTGATAGTGGTGGGGGTGACACGTGCATGTCTTCGGGATTTACTTGCGGCTCCCTGTTAATGTCTATGGAGTAACTGGTAAGGATGAAACTTTGAGTGCTTGCCTCTCCACCGGTGTTTAGTTCCGCATATAACTCGATGTATGAGGACTCTCCATGCTGTCGAAATGCATCAACTACTAGTGACACATCTTCATCCTCAACCACCTCCACAACAACCCATTGCACCGGGTTACCAAAAGCACATCTAACAATCAGTCGAGACAGGGATGGACCTCGTTGTAATCTCAACTTCTTGTATATGATTTTCTTCAGCTCAGTATATTTGCAACGCGGACTCATTCGGAACATCTTCGTATCTCCTTCAAACACTTGACCGTTCGGTCCAAAATATCTCCTCCCATTGTAGTATAGAATACATATTACATCATTGTTACTCTCACTCATTTTATGTACTGAAATAGCAATAAACAACAAACAAGAATGGACCTTTAAAGGAAAAACACACGACAATGACAAAGTGGGTCTGGAAGGGAAGATGTGGGGTTTAAATAGCACTGAGTTCGTTATCTAAGCCAGCGAACTGTAACTGTCGATCGGCAGGTAGTTCGCTTCCCCATGCAGCGAACTTTTAGGGAGCTGCCACGTGGCACACAGTTCGCTTCTGGGTCCAGCGAACTGCGTCAGTTGCTGCCACTTGGCACCTAGTTCGCTGTCCCAGTCAGCGAACTGTGTGCCAATTGACACATGGCAACGAGTTCGCCTTTAACCCCAGCGAACTACGTTCCTGTCATACACGTGTCACACCAAGTTTGCTGATGATGGAAGTGAACTGTGCATGGGTGTCAGCATTTATTGCAGCAAAGTTCGCCTGTGTCAGAAGCGAACTCATGCACCACCAGGAAGCTGGCACATCATCATACCTAGTTCGCTACTACTCCCAGCGAACTTGCCTGTGTGGCAGTTTGGTAAAATAGTCTGTAGACGTGGCATTTAGGTAAAAAAAGTCTTGGAACAGTGGCACAATGGTCACTGTTCCCATCTCCTCTCATGAGTTGATAAAATTAGAGTTTCAATTCATAAAAACAAAAAACATTTTCATAATAAAAATGATACTCGTGTGTGTCTGATATATAGATGATAAAAGTGATACATAATAATATTCTTTATTTATATTTAAAGTTTAAATTTTCATTTTAATAAAATTTTACCTATTTTAAAAAGATTTGAAGGGTTCGAGTTTTTATTATTGTTGAATTAAATTTAAGTAGGCTTTGATTTGGATATTGTGCTATTGAGATTTTTTTTTCAGTAACTGGTGTGCTATTGAGAAATCACTTAAAATAATGTTTTTTTTCTACTTAAAGTGCACATATTATAATTTCAATTTAATTCGAAAGTATTGTTAATATAACAAATTTTACACTGTAATTTAATAATATTTTGCGACATCATTTAAATCGTATATTTTTTTTTTATATTAACAATGTATCGAAATGAAATTCTTATAATATAGAAAAAATCACATGTCAAATTTGTACAAAAATATTGTTGGAGAGATTTAAATAGTTCCAAGGTTTTTACGTAACTTTTAAGTTCTGGTTTTACGCTAAATACTCAAACAAAACTCTAGATTTATTGATGCGGTATCCAATGGAATTAAGGACATAGAGGTGTAGAAGACAGTTACAAGGGCAACTTCCGATTGTTAGCTGAAGTCACCACTATGGTTGAAGGACTTTGCTTAAGGAGAGTTAGTTCGTAGTTTACGAAAGGGTTGTTAGAATGGCTGAAGGGAGGTAGTTAGTAGGTTCATTGTAATAATAATAAAGGGGGTACGTAGGAAAGTAGTATATAAAATGTGATACATGTATTTTGAATTCTTATCAGAATAACAAACTCAAGTTTATCTTCGTTCCAATTTTCTCTTTAGAGGGATTAAACCCTTATCATTGGTGCTTCCATTGAGATTTAACTATGCAATTATGCGAGTAAAAGAATTAGCTGAAGAACTACAGAATACACGTGCTGAGTTGCATCAGCACATTGATCAATTAACAGAATCGTTGGAGACGCGTCTCATGAACTTCTTTGAGCTGTGTTTCAATGCCATTGACGTTAGGATTAGAGATCTGTCGTTGCTAACGATGCCACAATCACCTGCTGCTGCAGCCAATAATCCTCAACCTTCAAATCCAATTCCTTCTCCGAATGACCAACACATTGCTTTGCGTTCGGTTAAGATGGAAATTCCATCATTCGACGGCAAGAATCCTCATTTATGGATCTGCAAGTGTGAAATGTTCTTCAGGATTCAACACATTCATGATGATATGCGAATTGAGATGGCTAGCCTGAGAACTGAAGGAGCTGCTGCTTCATGGTTCCACTGGATCCTAACAGTGGAACAATGCAACATTGGGACGATTTTGCAAAGGCGGTGCATCAATGTTTTGGTAGTACTTCTTATACAGATATGCGAGGTGTTGAATAAATAAATAAACTTAATTTAATTAGTTTTTTGTCCATTGGGCTTAGTTATTATTTGACCCAACTTCTAGAATAATCTTTAGGAGTAGTTTAGCCCAAATTCTAGAGTAATCCACTCTAGATTACTCCATGGAAATATCTAGAATAGTTCAACCTAGAAACTACCATGGAAATATCTAGGCTAGGAAAATTGTGGAGAATTCTAGAGAATGATTTGTAGCCATTAGATGAAAATAATGTTGGCATAATCCTAGCCATTGGTTAAGGAGGTGCCACTAGTATAAATAGGTGTGTCCTCCATCATTTTGTATCAAGCCAAAAACAAAAAAGAGTTGTGTAGTAATAAAAGTGTTCTCTTCCTCCAAATCTTTCTAAACCTTTCTTTTTCTCAAATATCCTCCTCCCAACAAAGTGGTATCAAGAGCCTTAAGATCCTTTCTAGAGAAATGGAAAGTAGCAACATGGTTCCTTTCCAAGTCCCTATGCTCACCAAGAGCAACTATGATAATTGGAGCATCAAGATGAAGGCCCTCCTTGGATCACAAGATGTGTGGGAAGTGGTAGAGAAAGGCTACAATGAGCCAAAAGAAGGAGTCGCTCTATCCCAAACTCAAAGGGATAGCTTGAAGGATTCAAGAAAGAGAGACAAGAAAGCTCTCTATCTCATCTATCAAGGATTGGATGAAGATGCTTTTGAGAAGATTTCGGAGGCAGCCACCGCAAAGGAAGCATGGGAGAAGCTACAAACCTCTTACAAGGGTGCTGAGCCGGTCAAGAAGGTACATCTTCAAACTCTAAGAAGTGAGTTTGAAACTTTACACATGAAAGATGCCGAAAGTATCTCTGATTATTTTTCTAGAGTCTTGATGGTGACTAATCAATTAAAAAGAAATGGTGAAAAGATAGATGATGTAAAAATTATGGAGAAAATTTTGCGATCTTTAGATTCGAAATTCGATCATATTGTCACTGTTATAGAAGAAACAAAATATTTGGAAGCTATGACAATAGAGCAACTCTTGGGCTCCTTACAAGCATATGAGGAGAAGCAAAAGAAAAAGCAAGGGGTTGGTGAACAATTACTCAAGACACAACTCAACTTCAAAGGAAAGGAAGAAGACTTTGGCAACACAAGAGGACGAGGAGGATATCGTGGTCGAGGAAGAGGTCGTGGACGTGGAAGTATAGGCTTCAACAACAACTATGCCCATGAAGATCGAGGAGAAAGCTCAACAAGAGGTCATGGAAGAGGTGGCTTCCAACCAAGGCGTGACAAATCACAAATCAAGTGCTACAACTGTCAAAGGTTCGACCATTATGCTTCTGAATGTAGAGCCCCTACAAGGAGGATTGAGGAGAAGGCAAACTATGTGGAAGAGAAAAGTCAAGAAGATGGCACTCTGTTGATGGTACGCAACGACAATGTAGGAGAACAAGAGAATACATGGTATCTAGACACAGAATCAAGCAATCCAGAATCAGAATTCGATATCCAAAATGAATTGGAGTCAGAGAAATCAGAGATTATGGAAGAAGAAGAACATCAAGAAGAAACTGAAGCTGAAGCTGATAATATTGATGATATGGAAGAAGATACAGAAGCTGCTGAATGGATAAATAAATCTGATTTGATGAAAGAACATGAAGAAAAAAGAGGAGGAGAAGGTGACAGCGAGCGTAGTGGTGATCCTGACGACGTCAATCATGATGATGAGGAACGTGAGGAAGAAGAGGAGAATGAAGCAGTACTAACACTGCCAGAATCAAAGATAGAACTCCAAAGAAATTTCATATTGGATGAAACAATGACAACCAAGAAAAAGCATATAGCAACTGAAGAGATGAAAGTTGAAGGCGTATTCTTTAGAAATGTTGATGACTCAGAAGGGCAGACAGTCCAAGATGAAAATGATCAAACTCCGCCACCAAGTCCTACTCCAACAACTCTTGCATCTACACCATCAACAGGAAGAAGCAACAACAACAAAAAAATTAAACTGAAAGTGAAGCCAAGGAGCAGTAGCAACAAGTCAGGAGGAGTACCAACAAAGAAGACAAACAAAGGAGAAATAATTCCAATAAAAGAAAAACAAACTCTCATTGATGTGCCGGAAAAGTAAAAGAAAGAAGATATTTTGGAGAATGAGCAAAGGGAAAAACCATGGATTACTTGGTCAAATTTAGCAGAGATCGTGTATGTACGAGAGACGCCACAAACATCGAAAAGGATTGTTTATCTTCCACCACTCCAAAAGCCACCGGACAAATGTGTTCCACAATATGATTGGTTTACAAAATCAAGTTTAAAGGGGGGGTGTTGAATAAATAAATAAACTTGATTTAATTAGTTTTTTGTCCATTGGGCTTAGTTATTATTTGGCCCAACTTCTAGAATAATCTTTAGGAGTAGTTTAGCCCAAATTCTAGAGTAATCCACTCTAGATTACTCCATGGAAATATCTAGAATAGTTCAACCTAGAAACTACCATGGAAATATCTAGGCTAGGAAAATTGTTGAGAATTCTAGAGAATGATTTGTAGCCATTAGATGAAAATAGTGTTGGCATAATCCTAGCCATTGGTTAAGGAGGTGCCACTAGTATAAATAGGTGTGTCCTCCATCATTTTGTATCAAGCCAAAAAAAAAAAGAGTTGTGTAGTAATAAAAGTGTTCTCTTCCTCCAAATCTTTCTAAACCTTTCCTTTTCTCAAATATCCTCCTCCCAACATGAGGAACTCTTTCTAAGTTGTCACAGATTGGTACTTTGGAGGATTATGTGCATGATTCTGAAATTTTAATGAATCAAGTACCAGGCTTAGCTATGATTTACTCTTAAGTTTTTTTGTTTCTAGTTTGAGCACTGAACTTCGAAGAGTGATTAAGCTGCATGAGCCTACTACTCTGCATCAAGCGATTCAACTAGCTTTCACGTATAATGCTCATCATCGTGATTTGCATTCTTCGTTTGCAACGACGTCAAATCGCAAAGTAATTCCTCGCTACGCCTTAACTTCGTCTCAGCAACCAGTAGCTTTGGGGGAGAATTCAAAACTTGCATTACCAACACTAACTTCCTTACCTATTAAAAAGCTTTCTCTGAAAGAGTTGAAAAAGAAGAGAGAGCTTGGTGTATGTTATACATGCGGCGAGAAATGGTTGCTTGGGCATAAATGTAAGTCTAAAATGTTGTTGTTAATAGGAGATGTGGATGAGACTAATGGTGAAACTGATGAAGAAATTATATGGCAAACATCTGCGGTTCCATAACCCTTACCCGATGCTGCTCTGAATGCTTTGTCAATGAGTTTTATGCCAAAATTGCTGTAGCTTTTAGCAAAGGTGGGAAATAAGGAGGTGCAGGTTATGGTAGATTCTGGAAGTTCTCACAATTTCGTCCAAAGGCAGATAGTGTAAGAACTCGCACAGCTAAATTAGAAAATTAATTAAATAAATGTGAGAATTAGGAAATAATTTCATAATTGATCTTAATAATTATGAGAAGGCTTAAATAATTATGGTAAGTGATTAATAATGTTGAAAGTCGCTTTTCTGACGAAAAGTGCAAATACCGGTTCTGCTACTCGGTATAAATGCGTACCGATGAAGTATCCCGAAAAATTATAATAAGTGTAGAAATATTCCTAGAATAATATATATGATTGGTAAAACAAGTTTCAGGTTGAAAGAATGAGAACTGGTGCCAGAACTGATACTGGCTAAGTAAAAGCGCGTACCAGAAAGGTACTGCGAAAAATAAAATAAAAATATGACAAATCTTAGAAAAATGAGTAGGATCAGAATCTTAAGTTTGGGATTAAAATACTAAGCGCAACTATTAGTACTAAACACATTAAATGAGCTATAAATACTCCTTTTGCACAAAACCCTAGGCTATATTGGCTTTCTACGTGAGTTGCTCAGCTGCTGAGTGTCTCTCCATTGATGTTCTCTTCTTCTTTCCCACCTTCTGAGCCAAGAGGCCACCTTTCCTCTTGGTTTCTTCATCAACTACACTAGTGTGAGTGTGCATGAGACTTGTGAGTGTGGAGGGTAGCCTTTGTTGAGTGTTAAGCCACTGTTTGTTGAGGTTCTTGGGGCTGACTTGATGGTTGAAGTGGTGGGAGCCATTTCCGTGGTTGTGGGAGCTTCAAGTAGTGACCTTTGTGAAGAAATGACCAACCTTGATACCCATTTTCGTGCACCTTCAAAGTCAGAACTTGAGGAGCTGTTGAGAGAGCTCCAAGAGCCATTGTACCTCTGTTTTAAGCTTGGGTAAGCTTGATCACCTTTGATCATGAGTTTCATTGGTTAAAAATGGAGTCTTGTTATGTTTAATAAGATAAACAAGTAACCAACGTGATAACTGACCTAGAAAGGTTTAAAGATGCATGCTTTAACGTTTAGAAGTGTTAAAAATGGAACCTTGGGAGTGATATCTCGTGAAATGCAGAAACTGCATTTTGTCGCGAAATATCCGGATATGATATCCGGATATGGGCTTTGTAGATATCCGAATATGGATATCCGGATATGACATCCGGATATGCATATCTGGATATGATATCCGGATATGGCCCCGACAAATATCCGGATATTCTGGGTTTTCGAGAACAGTATCTGTATTGTTCACACAAAATGCTATTTTGGGTTTGTGGACCCATGATTGCCTAATGTGGGCTTCTGTAATAACTCATTTAAGTCAGAACCTAAGTGGTTAAGGGCTTATGACTTCGTGAGAAGTCTAAAGACATGAAACGTAAAGGAAAGGCGTTGTCTTTATGCCATATGCTTGTTGTGTTTGAATATTAATATGATTGCTGGTCCAAAACAGATTGTAATTCTGCTGTGTGTGGACTTTGAGCTTGTGTGGACTCTTGGCTTGGATAGTTAGCTTGCAAGGTAAGCTTTCGTTTCCTCGATTTAGCCATTGTTGGTTCCACCATACCCCATGGGGGGATGGTTTATATGCATGATGTGTTTTCATGTATTGTTTTACTGAAATGCTATTGAGTTGTTAAGTGCAAATGCCTTATGATATGTATGTGGTGTTCGCCTAGACAGGATGTGATCTTGTGGGCAAGTACGGCATGGGCGCGTACTGTGTGGGTAATAGATGTATTTCTGCATTTCTCTGGCCAGTAGTTTTGTTATAACACACATGACATGATTATCTGCTGCATTGCACTGTTTTGGTACTTATATTGTTAAAATGTTTTTGGAACTTATATTGCACTTGTAAGTGAGCTTGGGGTGGAAGATCCTTGAGGACCCCTTGCCTTACTGAGATTTCTGTTTAGAGATCTCACCCCACGTTTGGGGCGCTTATTTCAAGTTCAGGTAACCCAGGGGTTGATAACTCTAGCGGTAGGAGGCCGGAGCTTAGCTGATATATCTGATTATGCTGATTATGTTGGATGCGGGATTATGTCTGTTGCTTTTATGTCATTAGCTTCATTTTATGGATTATATGATGTTAGTGTTGAGACTCTGTTAGGCTTGTTTGCCTTATTTGGTGAGCATGGGGATTGTCCATGCCACATTGACTTGACTTTATGTTTTTAGTTTTGAGTCGTATTAATATAACAGGATATTGTCCGGACTACGTATTGTAGATCCGTGACTTAGATACTCACTTATCTATATCATGAGGTATTTCAGTTAGTTGTCTTTTGCAACTACATACAGGCGATGTTTTTGAAATAGAATCTAATAATCAACTTGGTTAATGATAATAACGTCATAATTGAAAAGAAAAAGATATTCCGCATATTTAATTAAGCGTGGCTTAACACGATGGCATGCTAACAAACCGGGTATACACGGGGTGTTACAGATAGCCTTGCAGTTGGGCTTTTCATTCTCACACTCTCGTAGTATGAAGGTAATCCTGGGAAATGGTGAGTTCTTATTGTGTGATACTAAATGTGTAGTAGTTTCTTTACATATTCAAGGGTATAACTTTTGTGTGGATCTTTGGGTTCTTGATCTTAAGGACCTACAACTTATCTTAGGTATGCCTTGGTTAGAATCCTTAGGCAAAGTTACACATGACTATGTTAAATTGTCTATGGAATTCATGATCAACAATGAGAAGGTTCATTTGACAGCATGTCAAGGACCTCAACATTCCTTCTTTGGTTGTTTTGCCATGTTATCATTTGAGGAAGTGGTAGATCAGATACCAGCAGATATTGTAGCATTACAACCATGGTTCATGCTGACATTTGGCAAGTCTTAGCCAAATACCATTTGTTTTTGCAGTCCCTCAAGTGCTACCTCCTTATCGAGGCATTGATCATTCTATTCACTTAATTGATGGTTCCAGACCTCTAAATGTGAAACCATACAGTTATACACACTTTCAAAAGGCTGAAATTGAACATCAAGTTAAGGAGTTGTTGGTAGCAGGTTACATTCAGCCTAGCATGAGTCCATATTCGTCTCCGGTGTTGCTTGTTAAGAAAAATGACGGCTCGTGGCAGATGTGTTTTCCCATTCCTACCATAGATGAGCTGTTAGACGAGCTGTGCCACGCTGTGGTATTCTCAAAGTTGGATCTCCGTGCGGGATATAATCAAATATGCGTCCATGCTGCTGATATTTTTAAAACGGCATTTCGAACCCACGATGGTCACTATGAGTTTGTGGTGATGCCATTTGGGTTAACCAATGCCCCTTCCATTTTTCAAGTGGCAATGAACAATATCTTTCGTCCCTTTCTCAGTAAATTCATTATTTTTTTAATGATATTCTTGTGTTTAGCAGATCTGTAGCTGACCATGTTAAACAGCTGGAGACTACTTTATTATGCTTACAATAACATCACTTCTATCTCAAGCTCAGTAAATGCTCATTTGCTGCCTCTGAAATAGACTACTTGGGTCACATCGTGTCTGCCTCTAGGGTGAAAGCAGATCCTAAGAAAATAGCAACAATGGTGGATTGGCCCCAACCTTCATCTATAAAGGCTTTGCGTGCCTTTTTAGGTCTCGCGGGGTATTACCATAGATTTGTTTGAGGCTATGTAGCTATAGCAACTCCATTAATAGATCTGCTGAGTTCTGATAAACTAACATGGTCGGACCAAGCACAAATGGCTTTTTTAGCATTGAAGGAAGCCATGTTCTCCACTCTAATTCTTGCATTACCCGAATTTTCTTTACCGCTTGTGGTGGAATCTGATGCTTCATCATCGGGTGTTGGAACAATTTTACTTCAACAGGGCAAGCCTATTTCATTTTTCAATCGAAAGTTAGGTCCTAATTGGCGTCTGCAAGTACTTATGTTAGGGAGCTTTATGCCATTATTGAAGCTGTGAAACGGTGGCGGCCATACTTATTGGGATCCCCCTTCGTGACCCGTACTGATCACCAAAGTCTCAAGGAAATATTATTTCAAATAATTCAGACACCCGATTAGCAGAAATATATTTCCAAACTCATGGGGTATTCATTTATAGTGGAATATAAACCTGGTTCTTCCAACGTGGTTGCGGATGGTTTATCGCATCACCATGAGGCTCCGTTGGTGGCTTCTTGTTATATTGCTCTGTTTGAACCCTTTTTTTGCTATGTTGGAGAAAATACGGGCTGAGAATAAGCAGGACCTAGAATTTCTTGCAATCCATCCGCGGCTTTCTCAGGGTCATCAAGTTCCCTCCTTAATCTCTTGTAAGGATGGCATTTTGTTTCACGTTAAACGTTTTTTTGCTGAGCCCAAATTTGTCTTTAAAGGCTACACTATTCCATGAGCCCCATTGTTCTTTAATTGGGGGCCATGCTGGTTATCTACGCACTATGTTACGTCTATCTGTGACTTTCTTTTGACCCAAAATGAAATCTGATGTTCGTAACTTTGTTAGTCAGTGTGTCACTTGTCAATCAATTAAACCAATGAACACTGCTCCAGCGGGGTTATTACATCCTCTTCCAGTACCAGAAGGAGCTTTTGAGGACTTAACTCTTGACTTCATTGTGGGTCTTCCTTTATCTTGCGAATTTTCTGTCATTTTGGTCGTGGTTGATAGGCTTACGAAATATGCATATTTTGGTGCTTTGCCAGCTAAGTTCACTGCTGTAATGGCTGCACAATTGTTTGCTAATATGGTGATTAAGCTCCATGGTTTTCCCAGGTCTCTTGTATCAAACCGAGATAGCATTTTCTCAGTCATTTTTGGCAACAACTGCTTGTGTTAAGTGGCACCAAGTTGAAGATGAGTTCGGCATACCATCCCCAGACGGATGGGCAAAGCGAGGTCACTAATTACTACCTTGAGCAGTACCTTAGAGCATATCGTCATGATAAAAATAGCATACGGGTTCAGCTTTTATCATGAGCTGAACTTCATTACAACACGTTTGTTGATTCCTCCATTCGTATGACACCATTCCAAGCTCTATATGGTAAACTGCCACCATCGTTGCCTTATTATCCGCGAGGATTGGCTACTGTAGAAGCATTGGATGCAACGTTGATTGAGAGTAATGAGTTGATAAGTACCCTCAAATGTAGTTTTCTTCGTGCTCAACATCGTATGAAGTTGTTCACAGATAAACATAGGGTGGATCATTCTTTTCAGATGGGTGATATGGTGTTACTTAAACTCCAGCCTCATCGTCAAGTGTGTATTGTCCGTCGTTCCAATCATAAGCTTTCCAAACGTTTTTTTGGGCCATTTCCAGTAGCTGAAGTTCTTAGCCCTGTTGCGTATCGCTTGGAGTTACTTGTGGTTTATATCATTCACCTTACTTTCCATGTGTCAGTGTTAAAAAAAAAAATTTGGGTCAAAAACACCAATTCCAGCTGAGCTTCCACTGGCTAGTCTGGGTAACCGACCTGTGCAGCAACCATTGGCAGTCTTAGCCTCTCGTTGGGTTGGTCAACGACGACGTTATTCAATGGTCGAATGCGATGCCAGAAGACGCTACTTGGGAATTTGAATGTAATTTCAGTCACGCTTACCCATCTTTTGACCTTGGGGACAAGGTCCCTATCAATTGGGGAGGGGGGGTAATGATGCAGTATCCAATTCCGAAAAGCTAGCTAAAAAGTGGGAGTGCCCAAGGCCTTATAAACTCCACATTAGTTGTATAGGCAACCAATGTAGGACTTGTAACACATTGCGACCCCCTTTAAGGGCTGACGTCAACGACAGCTTTCACTCTGTCGACACTGACCGGACAACAGCCCTTTCCTCCCTTTGGGGCGGTTTCACTCACCTATCAGTATTCAGTATCCAAAGACACCTTAATCCAGCCTATAGGTAGCCAACTCTCAACAAAAGCACAAATTGTTACGAACCTTGAGATCACTACTCCAAAAGCTAGCTCAAATGGTAAGAGTGTTCAAGGCCTTATAAACCCCACATTAATTGTATAGGGAGCCAATGTGGGACTTGTAACATTTATATACCTCTGCAATGATATTGCTAAAGAAATTTAGTGATCAGTTATACCTACAATTCTAGTATGAGACGACTAATGATTATGAATTTAAAATATGATTTTGTGGTCAAAGTTAATTTAGGTTAGAATTTACATATGCATTTAACTAAATTTTTGTAATCTGTGGACAAAAATATATTTATAGAGTTATAATATGTATTTTATACAAGCTCCCTCCAGCCCTTCAGACCTCCAAAATAAAATTAACTTTATATGTCATATCCAAGCAGGTGAGTGCAAGTGTTTCCTCTGAATCCGAAAATATGACTGAAGTAATTTTTAATCCATTTTCAAGTTTGAACATAAAGACTGTCATAATTTTATAACTAATACTGAAATTTTCTCTTTATACTCGAATATCCTTTTAGTCATAAAGAACATGTATTAGTACTTTGAATGTTTAGTTCAAGGCACATACGCTTTATTTATCATAAGTCAACATTAAGCAATTACCATAAGTTATTGATGTAAAATGCAGATTTTTTTAATCTAAATAAACAAAAGTAGTTATGAGGGAACCTGCCGGCTTCGGACAAGGGTATGAATTAAGGGTTTTATTATTCTCCTTCAACATAAGATAAGTATCTTATGTTGTAGAGATAAAATAGGTGGGTCCCACCATTACAAGAAAAAAGAAAAAAAAGAAAAAAGTGAGGTGCGAAAATCGAAGTGAGAGAATAGGAAAGAAGTAATCTTATGTAAAAGGAGAGTAATATTTCCCATGAATTAATTAGTGTAAAACCTAATACAGTGGAAAGTTGATAGCATGCTAAATTTAGGCATAAGTACATCTTCTATGGTATTTCTAACAATTTTTTATTTTATTTTAAATATGATGGACATGGCTACATCTAACCATTTTCATGAAAAGTTTTTACAAGATATCGTGTGTTCCCGGCCCAAAGTATTTGAATACTTAGCAATATTGTTTTACTTCCGAATAATAAACATTTTGTTGTTGCGATTAATATATATCTTTTGGGGTACATGTTCTTGTGATTAATATAATTATTAAATACTCAACAAGGAATATGTAGTAGTAGTTGTAGTCGTAGTATATACATATTGCTTTAGTAGTTGACACTTTACACGCAATTGAAAAGCACTTAATGTTTTGTTTTTTGCATATAGTCAAAATTGACAGCTAGTTGTGCATAGTTTAGCTCATATGCAAAGTGAGTTATCCATTTTATCGATGAGGTTGTTAGGCAATAGGATCTTTCGTAGGGAACTTATTCTGAAGTTGGTCTCTTCTTGCACGTTCATACTTAAATTATTTCTATACTTTCACATTGATCACGAGAGGAATACGCTTCTTACACTTGCTGCTTCTCTATATATTAACCAATTAGCTAGACACATTCAAACACATAGTACTCAATCTCCTTTTGTCCAAGAAAAACTCAACAATGGGGATTCAATCTTCTTCTAACAAGAAAGAAACTCTTCCCATTGAGACCACATTTAAGCTTCCCAATAACATACCAGTTTGGCCTCAAGGTGCACATTTTCTTCCTTCCCTTCTTCATATTATAGTGTTATTATATATTACTTCTACTAATACGTTTGTTTCTTAATGGTTTATGAATTACAACTTTATATGTAGGTGGTGGATTTGCTAGTGGAATTATTGATCTAGGGGGGCTAAAAGTGTCTCAAGTTTCAACATTCAACAAAGTTTGGACAACCTTAGAAGGTGGACCAGATAATGCAGGGGCTACATTCTTTGAGCCAGCAGGAATACCTGAGGGGTTCTTCACATTAGGCTATTACAGCCAACCAAACAACAAACCTCTTTTTGGATATGTTCTTGTGGCAAAAGATGATTCTTCAGCTGATAATGGAGCTTTAAAGGAACCAGTTGATTACACACTGGTATGGAGCAGCAGGTCCCAAAAAATCAAGCAAGATAAGGATGGTTATATTTGGTTACCAACAGCACCTAATGGCTACAAGGCTTTGGGACATGTTGTCACCACCACTCCTGATAAGCCTTCCCTTGACAGAATCAGGTGTTTGAGGTTAGACCTCACAGATCAATGTGAGACATACTCATGGATTTGGGGACCAGGCAAGAGCAATGATGAAAAAGGTTTCAATGTTCATGATGTAAGACCAAGCAACAGAGGAACTCAAGCACCTGGTGTTCAAGTAGGAACTTTTTTTGCCCAAGATGGTGGCACTACTAGCACTATCCCAATTGCCTGTTTGAAAAACACCAACATGAACTTCTCCTCCATGCCTAATCTACCCCAAATTCTGGCATTAATCCTAGCTTACTCTCCAATCATGTACTTGCATCCTGATGAAAAGTACCAATCTGCTTCTACTAAGTGGTTTTTCACCAATGGGGCATTGATTTATGAGAAAGGAGAAGAGTCCAGACCACTGCCAATAGACTCAACAGGTTCTAACCTTCCTCAGGGTGGCACCAATGATGGTGCCTATTGGTTGGACCTGCCTGCTGATAAAGCCAACAAAGAAAGGGTCCAAAAAGGAGATTTCAAGAGTTCCCAAGTTTACATTCATGTAAAACCCATGTTTGGTGGAACATTCACTGATCTTGCCATGTGGGTTTTCTACCCTTTCAATGGGCCTGCAACAGCAAAAGTAGGACTCATAAATGTTCCACTTGGGAAAATAGGAGAACATGTTGGGGACTGGGAGCATGTGACATTAAGGGTAAGCAATTTCAATGGGGAGTTAAGAAAGGTATATTTCTCACAACACAGTAAAGGTCAATGGGTGGATTCTTCTGAACTTGAGTTCCAAATTGGTAACAAACCAGTGGCTTATTCTTCCTTAAATGGCCATGCTTTTTACTCAAAAGCTGGACTTGTTATGCAAGGTCTTAGTGATATTGGAATAAGGAATGACACTGCTAAGAGTAATATGGTGATAGATATGGGGTTGAGTTTTGAAATTGTTTCTGGGGAATATTTGGGATCAGCAATTACAGAACCACCATGGTTGAATTATGGCAGGCAATGGGGTCCAAAAATTGACTATAACATTAAAGAAGAGTTTAACACCGTGGAAAAGGTGTTCCCTGCTTTGAAAATTCTTGAAGATAAATTACCAGATGAGTTATTGGGTGAGGAAGGACCCACAGGGCCAAAGATCAAGAAAAATTGGAGTGGTGATGAACTTTGAAAGATTTGGTGGCATTATTCAGACCAAGCAATTAAAAACGAAGACTTTGGCTTGTTTGTTGTGTGTATTTATAATGTTTGTCTTGAATATCTACATTATTTTGAGGTTACAGAAACAAGTCCTTCTTAGTAGGAACTGACAAAGTTGTGTTTTGTTGTATTTGCAAGCTAGCTTGTTCAGTTGTTCTCACAACATTAGTGCGATTATTCTCTTCAAAAATAATGTACAAAGGAAAAAAAAAAAAAATATTATTTTCGTGTCCATTTATGTTTTTTATACATATTTTCGTGTCCACTTAATATATACACAACTATGTGCTATTTATTATATCAATTAACAATAATTGAATAATTTTACAATAAATAAAGGGTCAGTGAATATCCTATAAAAGGACACAGGTTCAGATTTATACAAAATTCTATCAATAAAATTTTGTGTAGGTCATTGAAAGAATACAAATTTGTGTCCTTTAAAAAGATATTTCTTTTTCACATAAATAAAATAGGATTTAATATTTCTCTCAGAGATAGCTTGCAACTTTAAAATAACACCATTTTGTGGTTTATAAAAAAAGCCAAGTATATATTAAAAAAATAAAATTTTAAAAATGTCTTGCATTGTTTTAAAATTTCAAAATAATATTGTTTTAACATTATATGATATATCTTTATCTCTTATAATACGAGAAATATATTTTTCAATAAAAATATTTATATAACCAAAAATTTATTATCTATTATCAAATCAATGTGTATAATTTTTGTGCATCAAATTTATTTGATATTTTCTCTGAAAAGTTTGTGCTATTAGAAAATTTTGAGGAAAAAAGAAAAAAGAAAAAATGATGTATGGGTGTAAAGAGGAGGCTGAAGATATTTATTCTGAATTTGAATGGCCATGGGAGAAACATGCACGCCATCTCATTGGGTTGGTGACCTACATAATTGGATGGTGTAGCTGTTCCATGTGCCTTTCTAAATATGAAAAATGCACCGACGATACCACGAAGGAATAAAAGTCAATCGGGGTCCAACAACAGGAACAATGGTGATTTTGTCGCTTGAAAAAAAAATTATTAAACTGTCACGTCAATAGTAAATTTTATCAAAATACC
This sequence comes from Gastrolobium bilobum, assembly GCF_033153095.1. NCBI lineage: Eukaryota > Viridiplantae > Streptophyta > Magnoliopsida > Fabales > Fabaceae > Gastrolobium > Gastrolobium bilobum. Next base: position 23,315 of record NW_026897572.1, read on the forward strand.
ACGCGGTATATTTCGCTACACTGTATAACGAATTATGCTTGAATTCTGCCTGTTTGACACGTGTCATTTTTTACTGACTGTGCAGCTTGACATGGCATATTTCACTACACTATGGAGTGAATTACTTGCAAACATATTTCGCTACACAGTGTAGCGAAATATGCCGCGTGACATTTTGACAAAATTTACTGTTGACGTGGCATTCTGGTAAATTTTTTTGTCAGGTGTGGCAAGATGATCACTTTTCCCCCAACATGCTTGGTGCATCTCCTCTTATGAGTTGATAAAATTAGAGTTTCAATTCTTAAAAACAAAAATAGATGAAATTAGTGATAATTTGATAATAAAAATTACATGAGTGTGTGTTTGGTAATTAGAAAATAAAAATGATATATAATAATATTTATATTTAAAGTTTAAATTTTCATTTTAATAAACTTTTACCTATTTTAAAAATATTTGAAAGGTTCGAGTTTTTATTATAGTTGAATTAAATTTAAGTAGGCTTTGATAGTGCTATTGAGATTTTAGGCTTTGATAGTGCTATTGAGATTTTTTAATTTTAGTAACTGATGTGCTATTGAGAAATCACTTAAAATAATGTTTTGTCTACTTAAGTTGCACATATTATAATATAAATTTAATTTGAATGTATTGTTAGTATAAAATATTTTACACTGTAATTTAATAATATTTTACCACACCATTTATATAGTATAATTTTCTTTATAGTAACAATGTATCAAAATGCAATTTTTATAATATAGAAAAACTCACATGTTAAATTTGTACAAAAATATTGTTGAAGAGACTGATATAGTTCCAAGGTTTGAACGTAACTTTTAAATTCTAGTTTTACACTAAATACTCAAACAAAACTCTAGGTTTATATATCTCTGCAATGGCGGACCTGTACATACGTAAGTGTGTGCAAGCGCACATATAAATTTTTTGAAAAAAAATATATTTTGAATCATCAACAAAAATTATGACACCTAATTTAATCCCTTAAAAAAAATCATCTCGTGATCTCTCTAAATTCTAAAATTGACACATGTTAGTTCTTTTGATGGACTAATGTGAATTTTTTTGAACAAGAAAAGAATATTCTTACACCGGTGAATCAATTAATATAAAGAAAGAAAACGACGTAGTTTTGGGATGGCCGGAGATAAACTTATCTCAAGTTGCCGGAGAAATATTTTTCCCATATATATATATATATATATATATGGCCTATCATTTCTTAAGCTGCTTAAGATAATTTTATCTCCAACTACAAAATCATAACCGTATAAAGATAGATATTAGTGATAAAGGAAGAGAGAGAAAAAGAGAATCATAACAATTCAAAAGTGAATCAATTATATAAGGAACTAAATAAACAAAATGACATAATTTTGGGATAGACAAAGATAAATATATCACAAGCTGCTTGATAAATATATATATGTATATGACTTTAACACACAAAGATGAGTAAAAGCATTAACTATAGGGAATCATAACCAGTTGGACGTCTAGTAGCCGAATATATATATATATATATATATATATATATATATATATATATATATATATATATATAGGGTTTAGCGGATGTAAAGTGACTGCACCTAATTAAGGATTGGTGCAGTCATATAAAACTACGTCGTTTTATAATGTAAAAACATTAAATATGGGGAATAATAACATACAAAGTGGAAATAAATATAAAACATTAAATATGGGGAATCATAACCATACAAAGTTGGAAATCAATATAATATTTTTATTTTCTACAATTAATTTTAAATGCGAACTTCCTTTATCCCACCCAAAATGATGTAGTTTTTAGGTGACTACACTAATGCTTATATACAGTCACATTACAAATCATTTTGCTATATATATATATATATATATATATATATGGGGAGGGATCTTTTGACTCTAGAGTAAGACTTACAACTCTTACTCCTCATCTCAACCGTTGATTTCCGTCCATCTAACGGTTATCTATAACAATTAATTATTTATTTATTTCAAATAAATAATAACCGTTAGATGGACGGAAATCAACGGTTGAGATGAGGAGTAAGAATTGTAAGTCTTAATCTAGAGTCAAAAGATCTCTCCCCTATATATATATATATATATATATATATATATATATATATATATATATACGAGAACAAAATTTCTGCAGTTAATGCAGAAAAGTTATCTGCATTTATTCCCAAAACGAAGTCGTTTTGGTATTGAAATCTTAAAAAATTATAAATATAAAGACTATTATAACCCTGAAATAAATTAAAATTACAAAAACACCACGATTTCTACATCAAAACAACGTCGTATTGGGCTTACTGTAGATAACTTATCTGCAGTAACTGCAGAAAAAGCGAACCCTGATATATATATATATATATATATATATATATATATATATATATATATATCATATTTTTTTGCAGTAAATGCACATAAGTTATCTGCATTGAGCGTTGTTTTGGGAAGAAAATCAAGGTATTTTTATAATTTTAATTTATTTAAATGTTATAATAGTCTTTATGATTATAATTTTTTTATCTTTCAACCCCAAAACGACGTCGTTTTGTGAGTGAATACAAATATCTTATCTACAGTCACTGTAGAAATATATACAACAACACACAAATTCCTTTTTTCTATTTTCTCGTTCCTTCTCAATCTTTCATCTTCTGATCTCATACATGGCATCAGAGTTCTACCCGATTCTTGGAAACTACACGCTTTTGCATTACCTTCACTCCGTATTTTTTTTAATCTTGTTTTCTTGAAGCTTGATGATGGAAAATTTCTTCCTTTGAAGTAGAAAGCCATGGACACTGTAAAGAAACAAAAGGAATATTGGAATAAATTCGTGTGTGTAATAGCAAAGTGGAGGTTATATTATATATATAACTATTCAGTATATACAACCTGAAATACATGATGTGAGAGCTACTACTATATATACAACATTTTCCCTCAACCTGAAGCGTATAAATCATAAGTACCAAGCTTGTTACATATATACTCTACTCGAGGACCCCTCGAAGACTTCTTAAATGCATCTATTAATTGATCATTAGAGGGTACAAAGCTAGTCTTAAGTTCACCAGCAAGGACCTTCTCTCAAACAAAGTGACAATCTATCTCGATATGCTTGGTTCTTTTATGAAACACTGGATTGGAAGAAATATTTAGTGTTCTTGGTTATTGTAACACCCCGTGTATACCCGATTTGTTAACATGTCATCGTATTAAACAACGCTTAATTAAAAATGCGGAATATCTTTTTCTTTTCAATTATGACGTCATTATCATTACCCAAGTTGATTATTAAATTCTATTTCAAAAACATCGCATGTATGTAAATTGCAATCACAACTAGATACACTGAATAACCTCATAAATATATAAGTGAGAATCTAAGTCACGGAACTACAACATGTAGACTGGACAATATCCTGATACATTAATACAACTCGAAATAAAAGCATAAAGTCAAGTCAATATGGCATGGACAATCACCATGCTCACCAAATCAAACAACATAACCAACAGAGTCTCATCTCAATAATCCATAACATGAAACTAATAACAGAACAACAACAACAAACATAATTCAGCATCCAAACATAATCAGCATAAGCAGAAATATCGGCTAAGCTCCGGCCTCTGCCACTAGAGGTCTCAATCCCAGGATTACCTGAACCTAAAATAAGCGCCCCAAACGTGGGGTGAGATCACTAAACAGAAATCTCAGTAAGACAAGGGGTCCTCAAGGATTTCTCCACCCCAAGCTCACTTACATGTGCAAAATAAGTTCTAAAACAGTACAATATAAGTTCCAAAACCAATGCAGTGCAGCAAATAATCATGCCATGTGTGTTATAACTATTCTACTGGCTAGAGAAATGCAGGACGTACGTCTCCAACCCACAGTTAGTACAAGGAACACCGCTTGCACCTCACCCACAGCCTCACCATCTTATATGTCCCCACATACTCAGGCTTACCGTATAGGTGGAACACCACATGCATATCATAAAGGCACTCACACATAACAGCTCAAAAGTATTTCAACAAATCAATACATGAAAACAACATCATGCATATAAACCATCCCCCCATGGGACATGGTGGAACCAAACAATGGCTAAACCGAGGACACAAAAGCTTACCTTGCAAGCTAACTATCCAAGCCAAGAGTCCAACCAAGAGCCCACACTAGCTCAAAGCCCAACAAGCAACTCAACCACAATCTGTTTATGCAGTAATTAATCACTAATAACCAGTATCAGTTTCTGGCACCAGTTCTCATTATTTGGACTTGAAACTCGTTTTACAAGTCCTATATATTATTCTAGTAATTATCATGCACTTATTATAATTTTCCGGGATACTTTTTCGGTACGCATTTATACCGACTAGCAGAACCGGTATTTGCACTTTTCTTCCGAAAAGCGACTTTCAGCATTCTGAATCACTTACTATAATTATTAAAGCCTCTTAATAATTATTAGGGTCAATTATGAAATTATTTTCTAATTTTGAATAATTAATTAATTTCCTTAATTAACGGTGCGGGTTCTTACAGTGCACAACCTCCTATTGCACTCTATCTATATATGGTTCCCTATATTTCAGTTGTTTGAACATTCACAAGGTTGTCGCCATACAGCCTTGACACTTGTGCCCAAAGCACACATCCTATATACTGAACAGGTGACTGATACACACCCCTTATCAGCATATATACTCATCAGACTTTGTCATGAGGTATTGGATTTATTGCCAGTCATCTTTACCATAAGTTCCGTAGATACAATTACTAGCTCCCCAGCTAGACATTGATGTTCATCTTTGAACATCTTTAAAAGAAAAAAGAAATTGGTGGACTTAAATATATATATATATTTTTTTTACCGACTTTCCAAAGTTTATTCTATGTTTATTTAGATAATCAAATTCTAGCTAATTGATTGGGTTTCAAATTTATGAGCATGGGCTAAAATCAATTGGGCTTTTCTTAACCCATTTTAGTAAAATAGTACTGTGTGAACATAGGCCCACTGTGAAAACGTGTTCTATTATATATACATCTTATCCAACACTGTAGCACTGTACATACTGTGTATACATTTAGGCCTGATGGGCATGAGATTTAGGGTGAAGGGTTGAATTGTGGGGACGAGAACATCAAGTTCTTCCATGCCACCACTGTCCCTAATAAAACGATATGTGGATTGAGAATCAACACCATATCGAGGAAAAAAATTTCAATGATACTACCCCCATGTACTGCTTCCATTGAGAAATTGATACTTATATAAAAAATTCTTTTTACTCTCTAATTTCTCTTTTTTGATTAGTTGTCATATTTTTATTAGTTTGAATTAATCACTTAAAATTTGATGCTCCGACAGCACCAAAATTCTCCTCCATATTGAGAGTTATGTTTAATAATACTTTCAGTGTCTCTGAATATCAAGCATGTTACTTTTTTTTTTTTTTTTTTTTTTTTTTGTAAATAATCAAGCATGTTACTTAATTCACGAGTCCTGGTCACATATTATTAATGAATAATTCATTAACGTCGAATGAGGTTATACAGGCAGAGTGTAGCACAGGCAACTTTGATACCAGCATAAAAAAAAACTCAAGATCTTTGATCATTCAAAATGTTTATATTATTGATGAGATATAACAATTTCATCTATAAAACCATATAAAAAAGATAATGGGCTTATTTGATTGTGTTTTATGGTTTCTTAATGTTTTTAAAACTGTTTTGTAGAATAGTGATGGAACAAGTGTTTTTGGTTTTTTTTTTTTGAAAGTTAAAAGTAAAAATATACAAAACAAAAATATAACTTAAACATTTTCTTTAAATTTGATTATAAAAATTAAAAGACAGTTATCAAACAAACCCTATGTTACCAGACTAAAAGCATTTCATAAATAAAGAAATATATATATATATATATATATATATATATATATATATATATATATATATATATATGGGGTAAATATTTCTACAGCCATTTAAGATAAAGTTATCTACAACTATCATTTTTTAACTAAGTCTGACCGGTCATATATTAAAATTGTATTTTATCTCCGCTATGTCAGCCGACAATGTCTTAGGAGAGAGAAAAAAAGAACAACTTTATTGTTATAACTATGTATGACCGGTCAGATTTAGTTAAAAAAGAGTAGTTGTAAATAAATTTATCCAAAGTGATTGTAAAAATATTTTTTCATATATATATATATATATATATATAAGATAGGATCTTTTGACATTGATGTCCAAATTTGAAAATCAAATTCTAACCATTGATTTTCGTCAATCAACGACTAGCATTTATTGAAAATTAATAATTAATAAATTTGATTTCTAATAAATAATAACTGTTGATTGGTGAAAATTAATGGCTAAAATTTGATACCAGTATCAAAGCTGTTAAAGGATCCTGTTCCTATATATATATATATATATATATATATATATGAACAGAGACTATAGGAATGCCATCAGGATCAACTTTAATGGCATTAAGAACAGAATTTTTTTCATCTTCAGAAAGATAATTATCCCACCAACCTTTGAGTTGGCCAGAGAAGCCAGAGACAATAATATTGACTATAATTGCTTCAGAACAATTATGAGAAGTTTGATAGGCAGTTGCAACCATAGTCATATGGTGCATTATATTGAGTATGTTATACTCTGATTGACCATCTATGTTCCATTCATAGACGTTGTTACCATTAAAACTTTTGAAACTTGTATTCTTTTCTTCAAGTAGAAGATCAGGAGCAGTTGCTTTTTGGTAATAAAGTTTGGAAGGGTTTCTCCAATTATTAATACCAGTTATAGGATTAATTTTAATTTCAGATTTGTTATCTGACTCAGGAGATTCATCATAATGAACCAGAGTATTGATAGTTTTTGACCGAGTGTTATGTTTATGAGACTGTTGAGTCTCTTGATCAGAATGTTGTGGGGTATCAGGAATGGTTAATGTACTTAACTTCTCATCAATTTTTTTAAGAAATTCATCCTGAGACTGAGATTGAGCAGGTTTTAACTTTGCAAACTCTTTTCTAAGTTGATCATTCATTTTGAAAGGTTTGAACAAAGGTTTTTCTGTTGTAGTTGGGTTTCTTACGAAAATTCCTAAAAGTTTTAACCTGTTTTTGTTCCTGTTTTTTATGTTTTTTAGGTTTTGTAGTACAAGGCAGACCAAATTGTTCACAAAATGATGGTGCTGTTGAAATAATCTTCGATAGAAGAAACTCTTTCAGTTCTGCAAGTTCTTCCAGGTCTGTTCAAACTCAAGATTTTCGTTCTGAAGATTTTCAATCTGCTCTTTCAAGGAGATCTTTCTCTACAATCTCTGAACCTAGTAGGTTCAATCTCCATCTCCAAGGTTTGGACACTTCTTCTTCTATTCCTAAACCTTCATATACCCAAAAAGAAGAAGAAAATGAACAGAATATCATCCAATCCCCAAAATCTATTCAATCTCCAACCTATTCTTCTATGCATAATTCTTATGATGTTATATAAGTTCATTATAGATAAGGAAACCCTTAGGAAAGACTTTAATTCTGAGGAACGGTCTCCTCAAAAAGAATGGTTCTTCCAAAATTATAAGGGAATTAAAAGACAACTAATTCAAGAAGAGTTTTATAACTTTCTTGACAAGGTAGAGTTAAATAATCCTTTCATTAGCTGAGTTTAGAGAGATAGTCTAGTGAGAGAGACTGCGAGGTACTTCTGAGTTTTCTCTTCTTCTCTGTTTTCTCTTTAATCTTTCAATCTGTAACTGTAATCTCAATCTTTATGTTTTGAATAAAAGTGTTATTTCATATCTGCTTATGTAATGAACTCTTCTCTTCTCCATCCTTCTTTATTTCAAGACTCCTCAATCTGCTAATGTCATCACTGATTGGCACCTGAAAGAAGGAGAGATTATCAAGTCTGAATTTCCCCCCACAACTTCTTTCTATCTCCCAAAAGTTTGTGATAACAAAAGTAGGTCTGTTCTTGCTTCACCTTTTAAATTAAAAGATGAAAATGAACAAGTCTCTCCAATGGATTTTAAAAATCTTATTGAGCAATCTAATTACACCAACAAATATCTTCAAGTTTTGGGTGAAAAACTTATCAAAACTTGAACCTTCATCCTCTGCATCTTCTTCTAAAAACTTAGAAAAACCTTTGTTCAAACCTTTCAAAATGAATGATCAACTTAGAAAAGAGTTTGCAAAGTTAAAACCTGCTCAATCTCAGTCTCAGGATGAATTTCTTAAAAAAATTGATGAGAAGTTAAGTACATTAACCATTCCTGATACCCCACAACATTCTGATCAAGAGACTCAACAGTCTCATAAACATAACACTCGGTCAAAAACTATCAATACTCTGGTTCATTATGATGAATCTCCTGAGTCAGATAACAAATCTGAAATTAAAATTAATCCTATAACTGGTATTAATAATTGGAGAAACCCTTCCAAACTTTATTACCAAAAAGCAACTGCTCCTGATCTTCTACTTGAAGAAAAGAATACAAGTTTCAAAAGTTTTAATGGTAACAACGTCTATGAATGGAACATAGATGGTCAATCAGAGTATAACATACTCAACATAATGCACCATATGACTATGGTTGCAACTGCCTATCAAACTTCTCATAATTGTTCTGAAGCAATTATAGTCAATATTATTGTCTCTGGCTTCTCTGGCCAACTCAAAGGTTGGTGGGATAATTATCTTTCTGAAGATGAAAAAAAATTCTGTTCTTAATGCCATTAAAGTTGATCCTGATGGCATTCCTATAGTCTCTGATGGAAAAACTATTCCAGATGCTGTTAATCAATTAATCTTCACCATTATCCAACATTTCATTGGTGATCCATCCTTATGGAAAGATCGTTCTGCTGAACTCCTATCCAATCTTAAATGTAGAACCTTAGGTGACTTTCGCTGGTATAAAGATACCTTCCTAACTAGGGTTTACACTCGAGATGATAGTCAACAACCTTTCTGGAAAGAAAAATTCTTAGCTGGTCTTCCAAAATCTTTAGGAGACAAAGTTAGGGATAAAATCCGTCATCAATCTCTAACTGGAGATATCCCTTATGAGCAATTAAGTTATGGACAATTAGTTGCTTATATCCAAAAGGTAGCTTTAAAAATCTGTCAAGATGATAAAATCCAACGTCAACTTGCAAAAGAAAAAACTCAAAATCGTAAAGATCTAGGATCATTTTGTGAACAATTTGGTCTGCCTTGTACTACAAAACCTAAAAAACATAAAAAACAGGAACAAAAACAGGTTAAAACTTTTAGGAATTTTCGTAAGAAACCCAACTACAACAAAAGGTTTAAAAATGAAAATCCTAAGCCAAATACTGAAACAAATAAATCACAAAATACATCCAAACCAATTAAGCCAACTATTTGCTACAGCTGTGGTAAACCTGGACATATTAGTAAATATTGTAGGCTTAAGAAAAAACTAAATAACCTAAACCTTGATCCTTCTATTGAAGAACAAATCAATAATCTTCTAATCCAGTCCTCGGATGAAGAATCTGGAAAAGAATCCTCAGAAGATTTAAACCAAATTCATGAAGATGATCTATCTTCTAGTGAGGACTCACAATCCTCGCAAGAAATTAATGTCTTGACTAAAGAACAAGATCTTTTGTTCGAGGTCATAGATTCAATCAGTGATCCCCATGAAAAGAAAGCTTACTTAGCAAAATTAAAATCATCCTTGGAAACCAGTTCTTCTAAATCTAAAGAGTTGTTGGTTCCTAATAAGTTTAATCTTAAAGATACCCTTAAAAAACTTGAAAAGAGTATTACTGTCAAACCTATAACTGTCCAAGATCTTCAGTATGAGATCAATATTCTCAAAACTGAAGTTAAACAAATCAAAGAACAACAACAAACTCATCAGAACATCCTTCTTCAATTACAAAATGAAGAATCAACGGGAACGAGTATGGAAAATACTCTGTCTAAACCAGATGAAGATAAGAATCTTAAAGACGAAGAATTTTTAGGATTAATTAATCAATTAACAATTCAAAAATTCTATATCCCAATCAAACTCAATATAGGTAATTTTGACCTTGAAATTGAAGCTCTGTTTGACACAGGGGCAGATTCAAACTGCATTCAAGAAGGTCTAATTCCTACTAAATATTTTGAAAAGACTTCTGAACGGCTTAGTACTGCTAGTGGTTCAAAACTTCAGGTTAATTATAAACTTCCGAAAGCAATCATTGAAAGTGATAATTTAAAAGTTGAAACACCGTTTCTCCTTGTTAAAAACCTAAAAAATGGAGTTATTCTTGGAACTCCGTTCATCAAATCTCTTTTTCCTCTAACTATCACAGATGAGGGTATAATTACTTATCATTTGGACAAACCAATTGTTTTTAAATTTCTTAAGAAACCCATCATAAGAGATTTGAATTTTATCCATTACAAACAAAAACAAATCAATTTCCTTAAAGAAGAAATTTCTTTTAAGAATATTGAAAATCAGTTAAAGCAGCCTGAAGTTCAACAAAAGATCAAAGTTTTGCTTGAACAAATCCAAAATACAATCTGTTCTGATCTTCCGAATGCTTTTTGGCAAAGGAAAAAACATATCGTAGATCTTCCCTATGAAAAGGATTTTAATGAAAGGCAAATCCCAACCAAAGCTCGTCCTATTCAAATGAGTGGTGAACTTCTTGTCTTTTGTCAAAAAGAAATTGCTGATCTCATTGCTAAAGGTCTCATCAGGAAAAGCAAGAGTCCTTGGTCTTGTTCTGCCTTCTATGTCAATAAGCAATCTGAAATTGAGCGTGGAACTCCACGGTTAGTTACCAATTACAAACCTCTTAATCAAGCTCTTCAATGGATTCGGTATCCGATTCCAAATAAGAAAGATCTTCTCAATCGTTTGTATTCGGCAAAAATCTTTTCTAAATTTGACATGAAATCTGGGTTTTGGCAAATCCAGCTCAATGACAATGAATGTTACAAGACAGCTTTTACTGTTCCATTTGGTCAATACGAATGGAAGGTAATGCCTTTTGGACTGAAGAATGCTCCCTCTGAATTTCAGAGAATCATGAATGATATCTTCAATCCATACTCAACTTTCACTATTGTCTACATTGATGATGTTCTTGTCTTTTCTCAATCTATTGATCAACATTTTAAACATCTTCATATTTTTGTAGATGTAATTAAGAAAAGTGGTTTAGCTCTTTCTAAATCAAAGATCAATCTATTTCAAACAAAAATCAGGTTCCTCGGTCATACTATTTATCAAGGGACTATTACTCCAATTTGTAGAGCTATTGAATTTGCTGACAAATTTCCCAATCAAATTATTGATAAAACTCAATTACAAAGATTTCTTGGTTGTTTAAATTATGTAGCTGACTTCTTTCCTCAGCTTAATAATCTAATCAAGCCTCTCCATAATCGTCTTAAAAAAGACCCTCCTCCCTGGACTGATGTTCATACTGACGTAGTCAAACAGGTCAGACAAAGAGCATATCATTGCATACACTTCAAAACATTGGAATCCAGCACAGCAAAAGTATTCCACTGTCAAAAAAGAAGTTTTAGCAATTGTTTTATGTATTTCAAAATTTCAATCTGATTTATTAAATCAAAAGTTTTTAATCCGTGTTGATTGCAAATCT
>NW_026897573.1:0-35681 GCF_033153095.1 Gastrolobium bilobum
ATTGAAAACCTGCTGAAGTGGAAAAGCCAGTTGCAAAGAAGAAGTTTGAACTGAAACCAGAATATATGAGGGCAATGGCACCTTATCCAGAAAGGTTTAAAAAAGATGCTCAAAAACAACATTATGAAATATTTCTGGATATATTCAAGAAATTGCATATCAACATTCCATTTGATGAAGCTCTGGCTTGCATGCCCAATTATGCCAAGTTCATGAAGGACTTGTTATCAAGAAAGCATAAGCTGCAGGAATGCCAAACTGTAACACTCACTGAGGAGTGTAGTGCCATCATACAGAAGAAGTTTCCACCCAAACTGAGTGATCCAGGGAGCTTCAATATTCAAATTGAAATTGGCAACACCAAAATTGGCAGGGCATTACGTGATCTTGGGGCTAGCATTAATTTGATGCCCCTTTCTGTTTGTAAATCCTTGGGGATCACCGAGTTGAAGCCCACTTTGGCATCTCTTCAACTTGCTGATAAGTCTATAAGAAAGCCTAGTGGAATAGTGGAAGATGTTCTTGTGAAGGTGGACAAGTTCATCTTTCCTGCCGATTTTGTGGTGCTGGACATGGAAGGGGGAGCCGAGATGCCTCTTTTGCTGGGTAGTCCTTTCTTAGCTACATCTCGTGCACTGATTGATGTTGAAAGCGGGAAGCTTGAGCTAAGAATGAATGATGAAACCGTTACTAATCATGTCTTTGATTCTTTAAAACAATCTTCTCACAAAGACGATTGTTTTAGTCTTGAAGTCTTAAAGGAAGAAAAAAATGTAGCGGTTGAGGTTCCTGAAAAAGCAGAGGATTACAAAGAAGATGATACCTCAAAAGTGGAATTGAAGGAGCTTCCTCAAACTCTAAAAGATGATGACAAACCTAGGAGGAAACCCAAAAGGAGGCGTCATCCTATACTGAAGAAGGTACTAAGAAAGGAGGTGGTCAAACTTTTTGATACTAGTTGGAGGATGGGTGTGAATCACCAGAAGCTGAAGTTTGACAAGAGACACCGAGACTCTATCTTCCAGAAAAACCAAAGCTTCAAAGAGTTCTTAACATGGCTTCATAGTTTGGAACAAATCTGGGAATGATGGTCTCATACACCAAGGCATCCAGTACCACCAGATCCTCCATTTGCCGAGTCATCCCACGCTGCTGAGGGGGATGACATGGAGGGTTGAGTATATCTCCTTGTTGACGGAGATTTTGTATATTAGTTTATTTTTCTGTTTCGTATTTTTTTTAGTTACTTTGTGTTGGTATATTTCTCTCTGATGTTTTAATGTGCACATTATAGTTTATTCTATATGCCACTGTTTGTTCTATTGTGTAGGTTTTTCTTCTTTCTTGTGGTCTAATTATTGCTGAGGACAGCAATTCTCTAAATCTGGGAATGGTAGGCTTGCACCTTAGAACTGCAATTCTTCTATCAGGGGAGATGCTCTAACTCTTTTAATTTTCTTAGTTATTTTTATAGTTATTTTGTGTGATATATATCTTTTTTAATTTTCTTAGTTATTTTTATAGTTATTTTGTGTGATATATATAAAAAAAAATAAAAAATTTGAACATGTTTTCTGAGCAAGTCCCAGGTTTAGATATGCTTTCCCTAGTTAACTTGCCGGATTCATCCTAGGAAACATGTTTTGTATGAACTTCTGGCATGATATTGTATGGGCATGAGTAGACTTCATGATTGCTCGTTTGTCTGAATTTTGTGTTTGAATGATTAATGATGTCTGATGTTTCTTTTGGAAGTCTAGCTTGACATCATAGCTGGTGAGGTTTTGTGCTTAAACACTTATTTTATTATGAGAGACCTCATTGTGATAGCATTCTAGAACTTGCTCTGTTTCTCTAAGATGCATGCATTGATTGAAATGATTAAGGCAATTTTATTCTGTTAGCCATGGCCAGATAGCCCACCTGTATGAATTTTTCCATTGCTAACCCCTTTGAGCCTGAGCCTTTTTGTTCATAATTCCTGCTGATTGCTTAGCCTACATCCATATAACTTACCTTGATTGAGATTGAATTACTAATGTGTTGAAAATAAAACAAAGAAATTGAGGTAAGCTCCATAGAGGTCAAATAATTAGAGGAGGAAAAATTTCGTATATTCCCTTAAAACAAAGGTAGAAAAAGAAAAAAAGAGAAAAGAAAAGAAAAAACAAGAAAAAGAAAAAATGATGAATGTAAAGAAAAAGTGGTTGATAGGAATTAATTCTCGAAATTCTGTGGGAATCTGAGTGGAGAAAAACCATTGAGTTGGATGATGTTAAAGTGAAATAATACCAGTTTTTCAATCTCATTGTTGTTTGGGCTACTAACCATAAATTCCTACCCTTATGCCCGGCCAAGTTACAACCTGTGAAGTCCTTTTGATCAATTATGCATGTGTTAATGTTCCTCATCTTTAGGAACTTGAGAATATGATCAAGCTTATGGAGTTATGGTAATGTTATTGCTGTGATGGATTGAGTGATTGTTACTCCCTTAAACACTTGAGTGCTGAGCGTTATATGATTATCTTGGTGAGGGGTGTTCAAGCTAGATTCTGACATGTTCATGAGAATAGAAGGCATTGTTAAGAGTTCTTTGCATTGATTCAGTCATGCTTAGCATCGTGATCTCTTGATTGTCTGTATGATGTTGTATTGGAAGAATTAATTGTTTCCTGGATTGAGTTTTGTACATTGCTAGGGACAACAACGTTTAAATCTGGGAATGATTTGATGTGCCTCTGGCAAGTGTGATTTTCTGTGTTAAAATTGATAAGAATTGAGTCATAAAAGAGCAACTTAAATACATATTTGCTAATTATATTGATTCTTTCTTTTCAATAAAATTTCTCACCTATTAATTGTGTTTTTACAGGTAAAAGCGGGAAAATTACAAATGATAAAAAGCCTGTTGACGCGACTCCACACAGAGAAAAATTCCATGTGGCATCAAGTTGCATAGTACAAATGCCAGAGAATTGGCGCTAACTAGCACCCGAATGGCGCAGACCCGCGCCAGATTGCGAACTTTGCAGCGGAGAATTTCCGAGTGGCGCTCAGTGGCGCCAACTGGCGCCACATCTATCACCAATTAATGGCGCACACTGGCGCCCAAAAGCAAGCAGAAAGTGGCGCCACTAGGCGCCCAAAATGAATAAGAAGTGGCGCCACTAGGCGCCCAAAATGAACAAGGAATGGCGCCATGGAGCGCCCAAACTAAAGAGAACCAGCGCCGAAATGCAGTATACATTGGGCAGGAAGATGGCGCTAAGTAGCGCCACACCGGCGCCAACCGGCGCCGGTTTGCGGGAAAGAAGTACCGTGCTGCGCGAAGGGTATTTTTGGAAGAAGGAAAAGAGGTTTATAAATAGGATCCCTATGACAGAATTAGGAATTCAGACCTATTCTTCTGAAGGGAGACGACGGTAGAGCTCCGAGAGGATTCCTGGGATCAATTTCTTCTTCTCTTTTCTCCTTAATTTTATGCTTTTGAATATTGGATTATTTTTAGCCATGATTATGCTTGGCTAGATATCTTTTATTGTAGTTAGGGTCACGAGCCCTATGTGAACCCTTGTTACGATGGATTGATTTAGTTTTACTCATTTATATAATTATCTTTGTTTCTACCTTGTGCGTATTTTCTGTTTTCTTTATTAGAACTGATCAATCTGATAGTTGAAAATAGTTTGAGGGTTAGAACCCTAGATAGGAATATTGGGGTTTTGATCTTGAAAGGGGGTAGGATAACAATTGGTATGCATGCTAGGAATAGATGTGTATTTAATTGCGAATGCTTAAATTATTGCGTTCATTGCTTAATACCATGAGGAACATTGCAAGGAATTGGTGTTCCAATTGGGGATTAAAGGGTTAACCTTGCAAGGAATTGAGGGTTAACTAATAAACATTCTTAGATAATAATTTATCCGAGTAATTATATGAATAAGTATCGTGAATCAATCCAAAGTAAGAAGTGGGGATCATAAGGTGAGTGCGCTCTAGCTACAATATTTCTCTCATATTTTTAAAATCAATTCTCACTATTATCGTTTTATTTCTCTTAAATAAAAATTCAAAAACAAGTCTTTACTTTTATTTCTTATTGTCACTCAAAAAAATCAATTCACAATTTTTACAAACAACAATCCGAGTTTTCCAACTTAAGGGGACTGGTTATTGTAGTACTTGGTTTACAATCCCTGTGGAGACGATACTCTACTTACTTTCTATATTACTTGTGCGATCGGTATACTTGCCGGAGAGCATCAAGCATCCTCTGAGAAATCCATCACCCTCTCTGATAAAGAGGAGGGCAGTGATGACAATGCACCTTTGGCAAAAAGACTGAAGGCTGGGAGGAAGTCAGCATCTAAACCAGCTGCCAAGGAGACGCCCCCAAGCAGTTCAGACTCCACATTCTCTGACGTTCCGTCTCCACCATCACCGCCTGCTCACTTTCCACCAACACCCATCACATCACAACCCTCTCCTGTGCAATAACAAGGAGAGGAGAGAACAGAAAAAGAAGCAGCGTCTGCTGCTGAAACAACAGTGGCTGAGCAAGAGGCTCAACCACAGAAGGAAAATAACAGAGGAAAGGGGATTCTTATGGAATTCCCTAAAAAGAAGAAAAAGCCATCCGCCCCCAGGCAAATCAGTCTGGGAGGCCCCCTCTTGTATCCTGTTAACCGCCCTGACACCACTGGGGACGAAGCTCTAGCCAGAGCTTTAGCAGAGGAAGAAGGGATGGTAGTCCCGCCACTAATGGAGGAACACACTGAAGCAATGCCCTCATCATCCAAAACACCAGAGGCTGCCACCAAACAAGCACCTGAAGTACCTCTGGATGTTTGCAGCAATCAGCAGCAAACCCAGCAGAAATCATCCCCCATTCCAGCGATTCCTCTTCCCACTCAGAAGAAATCACAAATTGGGATTGCTGAGATATTTGAAATGCTGGGGAAGAGGATAGAAAAGCTGGTGCCAGCAAAGCAATCCGTTCCCCAGATTGACATGACAAGCACCAATGATGAGCTGAAAGCTCTCAGGGACGGATTGAACCAACTCTCTTCATCCTTCAACCAATTCCAGGAACAATAGAAGGTGGAAAGAGAGCAACAACCCAGCACCATTAGGACCACCATCCAAGAAGCCAATGCTGCCTCCTATTCATCAACACTCTAAGCTGTCAAGGGAGAAATCAGAAGAGCATCTAACTCCCTGATACTCTCCAACTATCTGCATAACCACAGAGCTGAACTCCTGCTTAATAAACTTCTCCTCAAGCACTCTGAAGAAAGGAAAGAAACCAAGGAAGCCCTCAAGGCCTTTGGAACGTACGTGGAGAAGAAGATTTATCAGCTAGAGATGAGGCTGCTGGATGTTGAAGGGGAGATTATCCACATTCGTCATGGCAGAACAATGATGAGATCCACCATCAACTTCCAGGTCGCTATAATCAGTGATCTACTGAAGGATGCTGAGAAATGGCTACCTGTAGCTAAAGTATTAAGACTGAGAGATCAGCTCACGGGGAGACCACTTACGCAAGAGGAAGTTGATGAAGCTAAGAAAGCTAAGAAGGACCCTAGACGTTCCTAGTGAAAAGGAGAAACCCTCCTAATTGTTAAATTCTAGTTTATTTTCAGTATTGTTTATTATTTTTTTCCGTTCCCTTGTAAATAAACTTTTTGCAATGAAAAGACTTTTTGATCAAACTGCTTGGTACATACATTTCAGTTATAGTATTAAGGCTGTACGATTTAGAAATAGTCAACAACACGAAATAAAAAGTCACTGATTAATCATGCTTATTCTTTCTCTGAGTACTTGAAATAGAAAAGTGCAGGGAATTTAATCCTCAGATTTTTGAAGGAAGCTGATCTGTGTGAACTAAAGCTGGTAAGGAACGAAGAAAAAGACCAAACACTCACTTGTGAGAGCGTTCTTGAGGTTTCACCACAATGAAACTTCTAAACTTGCCTGGATACTGTGAGTACTGCTGAAGAACAGATGGATTTCACTAACAAGGATCAAACAAAACCATACACTCACTTCCATTCCATCCACAGTCTCTAACACATCACCAGGTCAACCAAAAGGGCTAGGAACAGAATCCAACAATGAACAACAAGGACAGAAGAAAGAAAAACAAAGCAAAAGGGAACAACCATTCAAAAGAATTCAGAAAATACCAGAAAACCTTCCTTAAAAAAAGGGAGGGGAAAAAGGTACAAGAAAAGGTGTTCCCTCAAACAGAAAAGTCCAAAGTTCAAAGGCACAAAAAGTAACCGTTCCTTGATCCCTCAATTAAGACCACAATTCCCCCACACTTCCGTACACCCACATATCACAAGATCCTTGGGAGGGAAGACATCTACTCCTCATAGGAAAACAGCAGAAAGGCAAGTTCTGAAGAATCACATCCAGGAATGGACAGAGCAAACACCAAACCCTGAGTCATAGTGAGACAGAAGATCAACAACCTTCACTTATCTTGGAACAAATTCTTCTTACTTGTTTCCTATGGAGAGTAGCTCATTTTTGAAAAGTTTATGATTGCTCACTGGCTCAAGTTCCTTTCTGTTGAGTTATTATTTGAAATTGGGTAGCCCAATACAATATTTCTGAGTTGTTTGAGGACAACCAACAGTTTAGTTTTGGGGTGTTTGATGGGACGTAAATTCGTTCCCATCTAGGCCCATTTTGATGGCAAAATACCACACGTTCCCTCAACTTCAGCATGAAAATAACTTGTTTTACACATTTGTGACAAAAACACAGTGGGGGAACGTATGATGACGTATTCCTTAAAATATATTAAAAGGGGAACAGATTGAGAAACATTTAATGCACTTGCTCCACTCATTTAATGCCTCTGTACATTTTGCAGAAAACGTGGATACAAAGTCTTCGAAAAGCAGAGGCGGTGCACCAACTAAGCACCAGGAAACGTGAAGAGCAGAGAATCAAGAGTTCTCATTGGCTAAAGAAGAAAGCAAGGCATAATAAGAACTGCAAAGAACGGCTAATCATCAACAAACCCTGTCCCATCCAGCAATTTGCACATCTTCTACACTCTATTGCCACCATCACGTCCCTTCACACAAGAACCCAGCTCCAAAAGAATTACAAGACTATCACTCCTCTTCTCCCTATAAATAGGACGTCCCACACACAAAAACATCATCAAATTCTGCAGGGATTGAAGTCCTAAAGGAATAAGATCACCTAGTAGTAGTAGTAGCTTAGTTTTATTTAAGTTGTAACTGTAACTAAGTGACAACCCCTCTTCTCTTCTCTGTATCAACCCTTAAGACTCCTCACGAGCATCAAACCATCCTTCTCCATTTTCTGTTTTTGTGTAAATTGTCTTTTAATTTAATATAAGTGTTTCTTCTTTTCGTTCCATTCGTTATCTCTAAGCTGAATCTCGGGTCTATGGGATTTCAGATAGGAATAATTATGTTTCAAATATCAGCCATGGGCTGAACTATCAATGGAACGGATAAACTGCAAAACTCTTAAAGAACTATTTTCAAAACTCTTGGCTGAAGCTTTTTGTATTTCTTTGGCTAAGTAAGCTATATTCATTGTGTATCAATGGAAATTGAACACATACTGAGAAAGGAACTTCCATAAGGAAGAGATTTCAGACAGCTTAGCCATTGGGGGAAGGTGGTGTCATGGCAAAAACATTACTGGTCACCTTAGGAATAAGGGGCCAACTCGTCCATTTTAAGGTTCTGTACTAAGTACCTGTTGGAGTCAAGGGAGCCATAGGAATATGGAAACTTGTGAGCCATCTAGTCCATGAGCTGAGGAATCAGAGTTGGCAGATAAGAAACTGGGACAAAGCCAAAAAGTGCTAGGTCTTGAGTAGAGAAAGTAGCTATTTAAGAATGGAGCAGTGAATCCGTTCCTTCTGTTAAACTATTTTAAAACCATCCACTTGTTGTCTCTTAATTATAGTTATTTCTGTTTAAATATTTATACTTTATTTTAAGCTGTTATCTATCAAACTCCAATGAATATTATCTCACCTTCTTCTAACCAGGAAGGATCACATACATAACGCAGCTAGCAATTGTTTGTCATCAGATTGAACTTACTGTTCCTGAGGAACGTTGTCAAGACAGTAAGGAACGTTTGACCAGACAGTTCATTCACTAACTTTTCTTTTCATTTTCATTCTTTATAAAATAGTATAAGACAATATCTAGAATTCTATCCTCGTGGGAACGATAATCTGGGCCTTAATACCCCCTTTATTACTTGATGCATGCACTTGGGTTGGAAGTAAGGGAGCGAATCTGTGTTCTGTTTAGAACAGAGGAACGTCCCCCATTAGAACTATTCTTTTTCCACCATCAGCAAACCACCTAACAGTGAGAACCGTCCCAGTCCAACTCATGATGGGGGTGAGAACCATCCCGTCACTTGGACATTGGCTGGGGGTGAGAACCGTCCCAGTCTAACTCATGGCGGGGGTGAGAACCATCCCGTTACTTGGACGTTGGCTGGGGGTGAGAACCGTCCCAGTCCAACACATGGCGGTGTGAGAACCATCCCGTTACTTGGTCATTGGCTGGAGGTGAGAATCGTCCCAGTCCAACTCATGGCGGGGGTGAGAACCCTCCCGTTACTTGGACGTTGGCTGGGGGTGAGGACCGTCCCAATCCAACTCATGGCGGGGGTGAGAACCATCCCGTTACTTGGACGTTTGACTTGTATTAAGAGATGTGAAAAATTGACAATCATGTTTATTGAAAGAAAAGGGGGATCCTGCCTCGTTAAAAACCTTTCCCAGTAAAACCCATTGGGACAAAAACTGGGGAAGGAAAAGAGTGCAGGAAGTGTTACATGGTAGTTTAACTATAATACTTCTTGAGCTTGTCGGTGTTCCACGCCCTGGGGATTGCTTTCCCATCCGGTGTTTCGAGGGAGTACGCTCCTTTGCCTAGTTTATTTGCTATCCGGTAAGGTCCTTCCCAGTTTGGGGCGAGCTTTCCTTCACGGGCGTTTTTGTTTCCAACGTCTGCTCGTATAAGCACCAAATCTTTTTGTGCGAATTTTTGGGGGACAACTTTCTTATTGTAGCAACTGGCTGACCTTTCCTTGGAACGGTGGTCAGACTGAGCAACATGTTCTCTGAGCTCATCCAGTAGATCTAATGCTTCTTTAAGATTTTGATTGTCGGCGACCTCAGCAACGTGATCTCTCCGCCAAGAGTGTTCACCATATTCTACAAGAATCATGGCTTCAGTGCCGTACGTTAATCTGAAAGGCGTCTCTCTAGTGGAAGACTGGGCGGTTGTCTTGTATCCCCATAGGACGTTATCCAAATTGTCAATCCACGCCCTTTTATGTGCTTCCAATTTCTTCCTGATTCCCTTAACCAGCATTTTGTTGGCCGACTCCACTAAGCCATTGGATTGGGGATATTCTACTGTGGCAAAATGATGCCGGATCTGCAAATTTCCCATTAACTCTCGGAACTTAGCGTCGGTGAACTGGGTACCATTGTCGATGATGACCTCTCCAGGGATGCTGAAGCGGTAGACAATACTTCTCCAAAAGAACCTCCTTGCTTTCTAGGATGTAATGGTGGCTAAAGGTTCAGCCTCTACCCACTTGGTAAAGTAGTCTATGGCGACAATCAACCATTGGACCCGACCAGCCGCCATGGGAAAAGGACCTAGAATATCGATTCCTCACTTGTAGAAAAGCCATGGTGAGGTGATTGATGTCAGCTCTTCAGGCGGGGCTTTGTGTATGTCCACGAACCTCTGGCATTCTTCACATTTTTTGACGTGCTCATGGGTGTTGCGCTCCATGGTCGGCCAGTAAAAACCAGCTCTCAGTGCTTTCTTTGCTAGCTAGTGCCCGCCCATGTGGTGACCGTTGATTCCTTCGTGGATTTCTTCTAAAACATACTGAACGTCATTAGGGTTCAGACACTTCAAAAGTGGAGTTGAGAGTCCTCTCTTGTACAGTCGTCCTTGTATAATGCAGAAATAGGCACTTCTTCGTACCACTTTCCTAGCTTCCTTTTGGTTGAGAGGTAGGGCTCCTTCAGATAAGTAGTTGGCAATGGGCGTGATCTAGGTCTCTTGGGCGACTTCAGCGACCGTGTCTGAAATGTTCATGACTATGCATGGGTTAAGCAAATTATGCTGGATCACAGAGCGGTTGTTACCTGGGCTTTTGGTGCTTGCTAACTTGGCGAGGATATCTGCCCGGGTGTTTTCAGTTCGCCTGATATGCTCCACCTCAACGCTTTCAAAGGTTTGCAGTAACTCTTTTACTTTCTCTATGTATTTGCACATCAGTGGTCCTTTGGCTTGATACTCACTTGAGATCTGAAATGTCATCAACTGAGAGTCACTGAAGACTTTGAGGGGCTGGGCTCCCATCTCCTTTGCTTGAATTAGGCCAGCTATCATGGCCTCATACTTTACCTGGTTATTTGTGGTATTGAATTCGAAGGATAAGGAATGCTCGACAGCCACACCGTCTGGATTCTCAACTATAATTCCTGCTCCTGAGCCTTTGGCGTTTCATGAACCATCAACATATAGCTTCCATATAGCTGGGAGTGGTGTTTCAGCGATTTGGCCATCAGGCTGGGAGGCGTCCGTCATTTCTGCAATGAAGTCTGTGAGGGCTTGAGCCTTAATGGTGGTTCTTGGCTCGTAGGTGATTTCCTACTCTGACAGCTCAATCGCCCAAGACATCATTCTTCCAGCAAGGTCAGGCTTGTGCAGAACTTGGCAGATTGGCTGATTGGTCCTGACGATGATCAGATGGCACTGGAAATACGGTCTCAGCCATCGTGCGGCGAAGATAAGTGTGAAGGCCACTTTTTTGACCTGTTGGTACCGAAGTTCAGCCCCTTATAGAACTTTGCTGATAAAGTAGACTGATTTCTGCCCTTCCTCTCTTGATTCCTTGACTAAGGCTGCGCTGATAGCCTTGGCGCCTACGGCGAGGTATAAATACAACGTCTCACCGTTGTCTGGCTTGGCGAGGACTGGTGGGCAAGAGAGAGCTCTTTTAAACTCCTGAAAGGATTTCTCGCATTCTTCGAACCACCGAAAGGTAGTTCCTTTTTTGAGTAGGCCGAACAGGGGGAGAGACTTATGTGCCAAATTTGCTAAAAAACGGGTGAGGGCCATAAGCCTTCCAGTTAACTGATGAACTTCTTTGACCGTTTGGGGGCTTCGCATTTCGATAACCGCCTTGCACTTGTCAGGGTTGACTTCAATGCCTCTCTCGGTAAACATGAAGCCTAGAAACTTGCCGGCGGGTACGCTGAAGGTGCATTTGCTAGGATTAAGCCACATATTGTACTTTCTCAACCTACCGAACACGCCTTGAAGGTTCAACAGGTGTTGTTCTGGCGTTCTCGACTTGGCGATCATGTCATCGATATAAACCTTGATGCAATTGCCAATCAAATCTTTGAAAACTTTATTCATCATCCGCTGATATGTGGCACCGGCATTCTTCAACCCGAAGGGCATCATGGTGTAACAATAACTGGCGTTCTGGGTGATGAACGCCATTTTATCTTGGTCCTCTTGGAGCAGTGGATTTGATTGTAACCAGAGTACGCATCCATGAATGACAGCATGTTGAAACCAGATGCATTATCGACCAACTGGTCGATGCTGGGAAAGGGGTAAGCATCCTTAGGACATACCTTGTTCAAGTCAGTGTAGTCGACACACATCTTCCACGCTCCGTTTGGCTTTTTTACCAATACCGGGTTGGACAACCAAGTGGTGTACTTGATTTCCCTAATGAAGTCGGCGTCACGGAGTCTTCGAACTTCTTCATCAATCACCTTTTGGTGGTCGGGGCCGAATTTTCTCTTTTTCTGGGCGACGGGCTTTGCTTTGGGGTCTACAGATAACCGGTGGCAACACACTTCAGGGTTGATGCCCGACATGTCTGATGGTTTCCAAGCGAACAGGTCTCTGTTGTCCCGTAGCAATTTGATCAATTTTTTTTTCATTTCAGGATCAATGGTCGCCCCGATGGTAGTTGTTTAATGATCATCATCGCTCAAGACGACGTGTTCTACTGCTCCATCTGGAGTGGGTCTGGCGTGTTCCACCCGGGGGGCGTCTCTTGCATCAAATTCAACTAGGAAACATTGGTCATGCTCATTCCCTTTCTTGCTAGGGCTTCCTTCAACTGGCTGTGTTGTGATTTGCTGGGTGCTGGTTGATCTTTGAAGGTAACCTTGGTCGCCGGTCTCAGGGATATATTGTAGCAGCTCCTGCTACTGTTTGGTCTCCTTTTACCGTTGTGACTTTGTTATCCCTGGCTACAAACTTCATCGCCAAGTGTGGTGGGACACACTCGCCTCAAAGGCGGCGAACATCCTTCTGCCAAGGATTGCATTGTATGTTGATAGGGTGTCAAGCACCAGGAATTGGATGTCGGCCGACCTTGAAGTGGGTGGCGTTCCCATGGATAAATGCAGGTTTATCATTCCAAGCGGCTTGGTAACTGTTGCGTTGAAACCTGAGGGTTCACCTGCGACTGGGGTGAAGTCATTGGCTGTAAACCCCAACGCCCTGAAACATGGTATAAGCAAAATGTCAGCAGAACTGCCGTGATCAACAAACACGCGATTGACGCCAAAATTGGCTATTATTGCTTGGATAACGAGGGGGTCATCATGTCCGAGAAGAACGTCGCCCAAATCGTTGTATTCCCACACGATTTTAGGCTTGGTTGGACCCGAATCAACTTTCGCTTTGCTGATGACTTTGCCAGCTATCGCCAAACATTGTTTCAAGTGTTTCTTCCTGGCGTTAGCTGTTTCACCACCTCCACTCAATCCGCCAGAGATTATGTTTATGACTCCGTGCTTGATGATAGTTGAGTCTTCTTCATCTTCCTCCCGTCTTCGTCTATTGCTTGGGCTAGCTTGTGCTCTGCGGTCTCTTGGAGAGTCATCTCTGCGGGCAAGTTCATGGCGAGGCCGATAACCAGATTGGTTAGTTCTTATTCTTTCTGGTGAGTTGCTACGCTCGCGGTATCGCCTGCCAGAACCGACAGCACGGGCACCGTCACTCGCCCGCCTATGAGCCCCGCCCTTGATAAGCTCATCAATCTCATCTTTGAGGTGTCTGCATTCTTCAGTACTATGTTCATTATTGCGGTGAAATTTGCAGTATACGGTGACTTCTCTGGCTGGCTGTTGGTGCCGTGAGTTACTCTTGTGTTCTTCTTTGTACTCCGTTTGCAGGACACTGTGTGATTGACGCCCAGACGTGTCACGCCCCAATGGGCGACTGACATATTTGGAGGGTTTGTAACCCTTCCTGCTTTCTTCAACGTGGTTCTTACTTTTACTGGCCTTCTTCTCTTGGTTGTGGGCGTAATCGACTCGGCTCCCTTTGTACTCTTCTACCCGCATAAACTATTGATCTTTTTTCTTGACCTCTTCTAGGTCGGTAATTTCATGGCGAGCAAGCTCGTAGGCGAACGCTCCTTGTCGCAAGCCCGACAGGAGTATATGCACTTACACCTTAGGGTCCAGACCTTGGACCTACATAGCCTCTTTATCAAAGGGATCCAAAAAGGATCTGAGGGACTCCCCTGACTGTTGGTGAATCTTTTCGAGGGAGTGGACGGATTTAGGTACAGGGCGACTGGTTGCGAAATGGGTTTGAAACTTGTCTGCCAGATCATCCCAGGATGAAATACTATCGGTTGGCAAAGTGGTGTACCAAGTCAATGCTCTCCCGCCCAGAAGCGTAGGGAAAGTCCTGCACATGAGGAGATCTGTCTCACCATGAAGAGTCATCGCCGCTTCAAACTTTTGGATCCATTCAAAAGGATTTGTGTCACCGACATACGTGGCAATATTGGAAGGGCCTTTGAAACCGAGAGGTATGGGGGTTAGGCGTAGGATATCAGTTAAGGGTTTGTTGCGTCCTAAGTATTAGTAGGCGTTACTCGTAAGTTTGGGTTGTGCGCGTGCTGCTCTGGTGGTGGGCGAGGTGCATGTGGGGCTTCAACCGAGTAAGAGAGGGCTGGGGCTTGATGGGCGATATATTGTGGCAGACCAGGATTCATACATGATCCTTGAGGTTGTGGAATGGCTGCATTGTGGGGTGGTATTGTGTAACCATGGAATGGGAAGCCAGCATGGAAAGGTGGGGGGGTAAGGGGCGGCCATGTTGTGAGTGTAAGGTCCAGGGAGATATGGGGCGACCACAGGGATTCGGTGATCATTATACAGAGCTACCGGCTGACTTCGGGCCGGTTGTGGATGATAAGCTGGTGGGATAGTTAGTGGACCTGCGGCGGGAAGTGGCACTCTGAAACGAACTCCAGGTGGAGGGGGTTGAGTTGGGAGCAAGTTCTCTCCTTGAACTTCGCATATGGCTACGCGGCGATTCAACTGTGCTACTCTAGCATCAGCTGCTGGTAACTGTGGGTCAACAGATTGCAACACCGGCGGTAACGCCTCACCAGTTGCTTGTTTAGCAGGGGCTAAATGCATAGACGGTGGGGAGTTGGAATGAACCGTTTGAACATGACCTTCAGGGGTAACGACTCTGGTCTGCTCTGCTCTTTTTGTCATAACAGCCATGTTTAGCTGCTAGAAAATGAAATGCCTCTCGTAGATCTTTGGTAGGAGAATGGGAATAGAAGCTTATAGTTTCTCACAGACGGCGCCAATGTACCGTTGGGATCTATAAGCCCACTATGTTCCCTTTGGGGATGGAGTCACTGTATGGATGATACCCTTAGCACAGGTAAAGACCAAACTAAGTGGCACTGTTCCAAGTATGAAGCAAGCAATCAACAATGGGGTTAGGTGTGTGAATGTGTGACTCAATGTAAATGAGCATAATAATGATACATAAGATACCTGCTCCTCTATGTCTAGAGGAGTATTTATAGACGAAGGTCATGTTGAACTTCGAGGGGTTCAAGAGGGGAAGGTCAAATCTTCTTGGGTTCCGTCGAGGATGGAAGGTACTGCTGAGGGCGGCAGGGACTGCTATGATCGTAGTGATGCACCCCCTGCGCCTGGCGATTGTCAGCATGGGGAAAATGACAGTTGCCTCTTATGGCATCTGGGGCGGTCTCTTTTGGGGGTTATGGTCCCTAGACGAGACATTTTCGTGTCTCACATGGGGAGCATCATTATATGGGGTTCTGTGTGGTGACAAGATGATAGGGCTGACGTGGCTAGGGTTTTAGGCCCTGACCTTGGGCCGCAAGGTTATTGGGCCATCCGGAACACACTGAAAAAGAAAGAAGGAACGAGTTCAGTGATACAATTTTGAATCTTGGTTTAGTGCCTTAAGACAATGAAATTGTTCATGTTAGTTTTCATTATCAATGTAGATTCCTTCTTCTCTTGGACTAATTGGTTTACAGAACCATGTGTTCCCTTATGATTTTGTTCCCAAAGTATTGGTGTGAGTCATATAACGAGAAACTCTAGTTGTTCCTAGTTTTAGAGGTAACAAGTTCATTCCTCGACTATTGCGTTGAAGCCTGGAATAACTCATTCCAGAAGTCTTTTCCTCAAATGAACTTGATTTCCATCAAATTAGAACAAAGAAAACCAAACAATAGAACTTCATTACGAAGGGTAAACAAATATTCAAATTACACAAGTGGGTAATACAATTCCCCCATTCCTAAAAGAAATTAGCTCACGCTTAAAGACATGGCCGAAAGTAAAATACAAAAGAAACAAATTATGAATTTTATTACAAATTTAAAATAAACAACAACAAAAAAGAAATCCAATGGAGATGAGTGTGGTGGTTTTAAGTAAGAACTCGAGAACCAACAGAAATGGGAGTGCATGTTGCATGTGTATGAGCTGAATATGAAAATGAAGGAGACTGACGAAAGCCTTATACCAAAAAAGGAAGGGAAGGAAACAATTCGAGTGTTCTCTAATTGGAAAAATTTCCCCCTTTCTCTTTTCTTTAACTACCTTTCACATTGGAGAGAAGATTCTCAACTTTCTTTTGATTCTTCATCATTATCTTGTTTTGCTTGGGTGAAGTAGTGACCTGTTGAGCTTCTTATTTTTGCAATTTTTTGGAGAACAAAAAAGAGAAAGTTAGTGTGTCAATATGAAGTGCATGACCTTTTCTTTACTTTTTAATCATTAGTACCAGGCCTTGCAACATTTTTATATTTTCTTCATATTATAACCTTTTATTCAAAAGGGACTAAAATATAGAGGAATGAGTAACATTTTTTTATAGGAACACCAAATATGGGACTACAAAATAGAGACTCATCACTTACAAGCTTAAGCTTTTAGGTGGATTGATTGCTTTATATGGTATCATAGCTAAGGTGACCACAGAGTCAAGTGTTTGATTCTTACCGCCCCACTTTTTAGTATAAGGTAGAATAAAAAAATTGGCTTGTGTAATATCCATATTTTAACCTAAAGGGCTCTTGCATAAGGGGGTATGTTAGACATATATAATAGAAAAATCATTGAAGGACCATTACTTATTAATTCATACCATAATTGATAGTATAGTACAATATGTGATATGTATCGTGTAATACGATACAATTCAAAGTCTCTGTCAATTGTATCAATTTCTTAAATTGGAATAGGTCTTGTATCGGACCATGTACGTATCGTATGATGCAGTATCAAATCATATATC
This sequence comes from Gastrolobium bilobum, assembly GCF_033153095.1. Lineage (NCBI taxonomy): Eukaryota > Viridiplantae > Streptophyta > Magnoliopsida > Fabales > Fabaceae > Gastrolobium > Gastrolobium bilobum. Next base: position 16,685 of record NW_026897573.1, read on the forward strand.
CTATGATATGAAAGTCAAACCAAAATTTGCAATTTTCATTAAAAAAATCTAAAAATTATCTATTAGTTGAGAAAAGTAAATAAAGATATAATTTGTGATTCAAATTGAAAAAAAACCCTGAAAAATCATTATTAATTAGGGAAAGAAAACTAAAAAATCATTATTAATAGGACGAGTCAGATGACTACACTAATGAAGAGAATGATGGATTAGTCATGTCATTGTAAGATGCTCATAGTCATAGTGATAATCTTAGTGTTGATGAATGATAAGGAGGAAAGTTACTTATATATTTTGTTGAGGTTTATGTCATTTTTTTTTTTTTTTTTTGTAAATAGTTTATGTCATTTTAAGCTTATGTTTCATGTTGTAATTTAAAGTCATGAAGTTGTAAGTTGTAATATTTAAATGAGATGTTGCAATTATACATGGATATTTGATGTAATATGATGGAAGGGCCTTAGGCCTATTTTAGGATTATGATTGTGTGTATGCTTAGAAAATGCATGTAAATGGACTTCGATGATTGAAACGTATTAAGTATTAATCAAGTGAGCAGTATGATATGAATTGTATAATAACTATAAACTGAGTTGGGTTATAAGTGCCCCAAGGCATTGTTGGTCCTTGTGTGTGCCACCTATTGATTATTAGGTACATTAGAGGACTTAGAACACATTTGCAATTTGGGGATTTTGGAAAAACAAAGGAAACTCTGGCGAATTTTCTTTAGAATTGGCAGAATTTAGGTAAACTTCGGGAGAACATATCTCCCTCCACAGGGGTCCGATAGGGACGTGCCATACGCAATTTTGAAGCTTGAGATGTCCTATATCTTGTGGAAAATTTGATAGAATTCTGGGTTGAACGTCGGCCTGGAGAAGGCAAAGAGTTCAGATTACTCATTTGCTCACTGCACTTGTAGCAGTTCTGGACCGGTTTTGGGAAATTAATTCCCGCATTGTTTCTTAGTAAAATTAAGTGCATGATATATAAAATTGAAGCTTGAGGTGTCTAGTTTTTTGTATAAAAATTTGAGAGCAATTTGTAGAGTGTATTTTCTGCAGTAATTCGTGGAGTGAGGGATGTTTAGAGTTGTTTTGGGGTTGGTTGGCAGTTTTACTTGTCTAACTTCAAACGGCGATATCTGGAGCAAACGAGCTCTAAATAACTCGTGTGATATCTTCCTAGAAAGGTAATTGAGTGTAGAATAACATATCAAAATATAGGAAGCTTGTAGAATGCGGTTTATCCGCAGAAAATTAAAGACCGAACCACGTTCTGAAGAGTAGAAAACGTAAAAGTGAAAATTATGCTAAGTGGGTTTATGGGAACCCCTTAGTGACTTATGGGAAGTAAAATAAGTAATATACGTTGTTTAAATAATTATTCCGCAAAGAGTTTACAGTTACGGTCACAGCTTTTAATTATTACGCTTTTTGTTGTTTTAAAAGCTCGCGTAATAAACGGAAAAAGTTTACTCGCATTTGTATAAATGAATTATTGTGATTGTAACTGCGCTTAATATCATAATTAATGTTAACAATACCGGTGTACAACAGGCTGTTACATTTTGTGACACCTTCCCCTGTATGCATCCAAGAGAGATGTCTGCTAAGCGGATTAGAGTCGTAACGTCATTGAATTAAATACTGAAACTGCGTTTTTAAGTCACAAAATAAATTCACGTATTGGTATCCGGTTGTACATGAAAAACAGTGGGAAATTTGAAAACGTATTGCTTGCTGAAAATGTAATTTTTCCAGAAAACCTGCCTGACTTGCAAAAATCATATAAAATCGAATTCACCAACTTAAAAAAGTTTTCTTTGACACAAGGAAACTAGACATCTGGGACTTTACGTGCATATAAATTATATGTCAATCGGATGTCTGTAGCCCTAGAAACAGAACTCGCTAAATCAATTACAAAATCTGAATTTAAAACGGAAAGAAATCGTTTGGACAAATTAACATCAGAATTTCATAAGTTTCCAGCTGAAAGTAAAAATCCAAAATACAGCGAATCAAAACATGTTTCCAACAGTAATCCGTCTATCAAATTATTACATCAATTAAAATAATCAGCCAACACCCAACAGAAACAGCAAATAAACAGCAGCATTTCCAAAACAACAGCAGTCAAACAGAATAAATCCAAAATAAGACCTCATCAAATGCTTCTCCGACCTCCTGCAATTTTATAAAAATTGAGCCCCAAGAGGGGTGAGAAAAATTCCAGTAGTGTGATAGCAAAACCAGTAATGCAACAATATTAGACTAAATACAGAATTCCAAAGCAGTCGCATCAACAATCAAATTCAGAATGGATGCCAAAATATAATCAGAATGCGTATATAACGCCAGAGTACTAATCAGAATGCGTATATAACGCCAGAATAACGTACGTTCATAGCACTACAGTGCACGTACTAACTAACTAACACAGTGGAGATTCCATTTAACCCATCAGAGGGGAATTCCAACTGCGACCTATGCGAACTGAGCCACAGTTCCTTCTCCCTGGTACCAGAGGGATGCCTACATGATGCATGCTCAGACAAATGTTGCTTTTCATAATTATTCATAGTTCACGAAACAGCATGAAAATGATGCGTGTATGCCATGATATGTTTTGCACGCACAAAAAAAACAGATAAAGTTATGATGTATATGGGCATGACAAAATCAGAATCAGAGTACCATATATCTCATGGATTTTTAATACCAATATCTCGATTAACAAATACATGACAAAATCATAATCAGAGTACCATATCTCATGGATTTTTAATACCAAAATCTCGATTAACAAATACTTCCAAAACAGAATTTCCATTATGTCAAGTCCAAGGGCAGATCACAAACAATATTTAACAAAATACGAATCCACAGGCACCTGTGAGCAACAGTTCAAAATTGCATGCACTAGCTAATAGTCACAATAAGCTTCACCACCAAATACTTACCTGCGCGTCCAAATATTAACCAAACGGCACCAGTTTATCTACCATCTTCTCGTAATGAATGCACCTGTATAAACACATCTATGCATAGTAATCCTTTATTCCCGACAAATAAGATTCAATAATCCAGGTTCAGTTTCCTCATGCGCACACACTCGATTCCTATATCATCAGTCACAACACATGGTATCTGCACTCATTCCCCTATGTCTCAATAGTTTCCCAGTTTCACACAACTTACGCATGTCATGAGGACAATCACCTGATTAGTGCAGACAGACATAAGCATACTATTGTAACATCACTATTCTCCAATTGTAATCCAACCATCACTTTATGACAGTAACTACGAATTTTAATCAATGAGGAGATGTGGAATGGTAGATGGGCACTGAGACAAGACAATAATATTGCACAAAATACTGTTATAATATAGAGTCACGTTTTAGCTCTACGGACAAATAATTACTAGGTTCAACCAGTCCATTTCTGACGTAGGATTTAGTGTTACCAATTGTTAACAAGAAGCAAAAGTTAAAGCTTCCTAAACATACAGGTTCGGTTCTCTGGCCCTTAATAAGGTTCTTATAATTTTTCATTTTCATAACCAGCTCTACTAGGCCATGGTTGCGTTAAGGGAGTCCTAAAGGCATGCTGTACAATTAAGTTTGACACGTGCAAAGCTAGCTACAACAAGATAGTTCAACGAAGCAGTCTACTCACAATGGAGGCTATATTTCAGGCTCCAAAAATTATTTCTTTGTGCTCGAGTAAACCATTCATACAAAACAATACAAGTTCAGTACACATTTTTAAAGCCTAGTATCTAGGATGAATCTCAAAAATATTTTCAGGAGTTGCAACCTATACATGAGGCTGCTCTAAGACAGGTCAATTGTATTTTTCCACATACCAGCATCATTTCTGTACATATATAAAATGCATGAAGTAGAGGCATTCACAAAAACCAATTCAGCAGCTATATGTTCATTTATCACTTACAAATGCACCTTATTGATGTGCTGATATTAGGATTGAGATACCAAAATGAAAAGAGTAGACATAAAGACTTATTCAATTACAACCATGCACCAAGTGAAGTTACGGTTTGGTCAATGAAAATTTGACACTATGAGCAAGCAATTTGTAATTCACAGTACACGCAAGGTCACGATCTAGTACCAAGTCAGACTTATGCAATACAAATTCTCAATCCGATGCGTTGTCCCCTTTTAAAGTAAAATTCTGATTCCTAGCACTCATCAGTTATAAGGAACTCCCAAACTAATTAGGATAAAATAATTTGTTATCTTGAAGCATACATCATCTAAGGCATTAGGTAGTTTCATAATTTATGTGATATAGTGAGGTAATCTATCGGTTGTACACTGGCATTACATATAAAGAAATCAATTATTCTAGATATTCTGTCAGCAGAATAAGTCACCCACACATTGCACTTGAAAATAACAAAATTTTGAATTACGACAAGATTAACTAGTGATGGCATAGCTAAGCTCAACAACAAAATAACACAATAATTTTTCAACGGAGTTTACAGGAATCTTATGGGACTCAAAAGTTTAAGGGACGGTTTAATACAAGGTAGTTGGTTACCTATCGAAGAAAATGGGGAAACAAACTTAAACTATTTGTTTGGCACGAAAACAGTTTTGTTGCATTAAAAATGGTACCCTTAGCTGAGTGTAAGCAGCCCACAGATTTGTCACTAAATCAAATAAACATTTAATGACCAGTAATTAACCAATATGTAGGTTTGTAAATTACCTGAGTGACTAATAATAAATCAATTTATATGAATTTCAGTAATAATCTTTTCAAACACGAGTAAGACCTAATGTAGCAGAGAACACAATTAAAGTTAATTGGGATATGTAGGGATTTGATTATGGTATTTTCGAATCATATGCATGCCCACCACACCAAGATACAAAAGAGAGCAGAAACAGAAACTAAGTTTCAAATGTAACTAGGGGACTCAAAACATTAACACCTTCTTCCAGAGTACTTAGGGGAATTCCTAAGAGGTCTTATACAATAAAATCTTTCATTCATTCACTAAAACATAGGCATTTATAAATATTAAATTGAACACATTGTTTAATAGCTGGTATCATATCCAAGACGTTATGCTTCACATATTAGGATATGTTTCATTCATTTAGTGGTTTGTGTAAAGCTTGTACAAGGTGTTAACAGTTGAAGGGCACATAAAACAATCTGCAAACACACACGGCAAGGCACCTCGAATTCACACCTACCCACACACAACTAACCCATCATGTATACAGCTAATCGATTCTATCATGCTTTTGACTCATATCATGTTGAGTAGTACCCCTGATACAGTTCGTCAAAACACCCATATGAGGAAACTCCCTCGAGCTTTTCGCTGTCCTAGGTACCTCAGATGTAATTGACTCCACTGATCAGAAGATCCATTAACTATGACCTGAACTTTCCAATCATCGATAGACAATATAGTTTTGAGACAGCTACCAGTCGTAATCCACCAAAATAGACCATGCTTTCATAAAATAAGACAACCAGGCAATTACAAGGAACAAATCCTCAATGGAACGAAGGAGAGAGGGAACATCACTGAAAGTAAATGACTAGTGCCAGACAAAAATTTACTCAACCACACAACCAAGTAGCATAACACATTCAAGGGTAATAAAAATGCTGGAAGTACTGCTTAATCCAGCACGATTAACTTACATGCTCCTAACCACTGAAACAACTAGAAATTAATTGCTCTTACAGGAGTTTTTTAACTGCATCGATTTATGACCCTCATTGGAGTCAAACCAGAAATGTATTGGGTGTATATGTTCATCAGCGCAAATTAAGACCAAGGCAACTAATTAAGAAGATCAAACTGGGTTTGGGTTAACTGAGAGACGAATTGGGTTCGACAACGATAAGGGAATAAAACTGTGGTCAAATCCATGAACTAGGTGAGGTGATGAGGTCCAGTAGCAATCTATAAGCGCTGAATTGCTTGATCAAAAGTACATGATATCCCTATTAGTTCCTAACTTTATTTAACGGAAGATGGGATGGGACAACAAGTATCAATTAAAAGAAGAACAAGAAGGCAGAGTCACGTATAATCCCCCATTCATCACCACTTTGTTGAACAGCTTCTTTCTCAAGAATGATGTCTAGTACCAATTCATCATTAGAAGATTTGTAAGGCTTAGGGCCCACATGTTTGAGTCTTACCTAACCCCAATTATACTTCATAGGGGCATTAACTTTATTTAATTTAACTAATTGATCTATCCTTACGCACAACTCGCCCCCATACAGTTTTAAGGGTAGGAAACAAGTTCTTCACAATGCTAGTTAACTACATCAATTATCAGTATTATATTACTGCTACTCTTACTCAGTTATGGAACCCAACGAAATTAGTGAAAAAGAACAACTGTTTCTATTATCCAGCAATATAACACAATCACAACATACAAGAAAATGTCATAAATCTCAAAAAGAAAACAAATATGTTCCAGCAATTATTATTTACGGCTCAAGGCATCACTCATTAAACATTACCTCAAGCATATACATACATGTAACCTTCAATATAATCTATAGAGAACAGAATTGATAATTAACTATTAATGCAAGTAGCAATTTAATATTTCACACGTAGTGCTCATACACAAGTATACCCGGTGATCACCATGATTGTGCACACACGCCTTACGAGTTAGTGAGTTGATCAGGTTCACCTCCTAGCATTGAGGTGTGCACAACCATGCTTAATATCGAGTTCTGCCAGTACCGTCGCACCTCAAAGTACAAGGCAATTTTAGCTAGCAACCCGTTCAACAACTATATTCAAACAACAACAATTCAACGAACATATACAAACAACCAAGATATTCAAACAACAACAATTCAATGACCAAGTGCAAACAACAAACATTTCATCAAATGCAGACACCTTGAATCAAAATTGCTCTGATACCATTTAGTGTCATTCCCTCCCCTGTATGCATCCAAGAGAGATGTCTGCTAAGCGGATTAGAGTCGTAACGTCATTGAATTAAATACTGAAACTGCGTTTTTAAGTCACAAAATAAATTCACGTATTGGTATCCGGTTGTACATGAAAAACAGTGGGAAATTTGAAAACGTATTGCTTGCTGAAAATGTAATTTTTCCAGAAAACCTGCCTGACTTGCAAAAATCATATAAAATCGAATTCACCAACTTAAAAAAGTTTTCTTTGACACAAGGAAACTAGACATCTGAGACTTTACGTGCATATAAATTATATGTCAATCGGATGTCTGTAGCCCTAGAAACAGAACTCGCAAAGTGCTCGCTAAATCAATTACAAAATCTGAATTTAAAACGGAAAGAAATCGTTTGGACAAATTAACATCCGAATTTCATAAGTTTCCAGCTGAAAGTAAAAATCCAAAATACAGCGAATCAAAACATGTTTCCAACAGTAATCCGTCTATCAAATTATTACATCAATTAAAATAATCAGCCAACACCCAACAGAAATAGCAAATAAACAGCAGCATTTCCAAAACAGCAGCAGTCAAACAGAATAAATCCAAAATAAGACCTCATCAAATGCTTCTCCGACCTTCTGCAATTTTATAAAAATTGAGCCCCAAGAGGGGTGAGAAAAATCCCAGTAGTGTGATAGCAAAACCAGTAATGCAACAATATTAGACTAGATACAGAATTCCAAAGCAGTCGCATCAACAATCAAATTCAGAGTGGATTGCAAAATATAATCAGAATGCGTATATAACGCCAGAGTACTAATCAGAATGCGTATATAACGCCAGAATAACGTACGTTCATAGCACTACAGTGCACATACTAACTAACTAACACAGTGGAGATTCCATTTAACCCATCAGAGGGGAATTCCAACTGCGACCTATGCGAACTGAACCACAGTTCCTTCTCCCTGGTACCTGAGGGATGCCTACATGATGCATGCTCAGAAAAATGTTGCTTTTCATAATTATTCATAGTTCACGAAACAGCATGAAAATGATGCGTGTATGCCATGATATGTTTCGCACGCACAAAAAAAACAGATAAAGTTATGATGTATATGGGCATGACAAAATCAGAATCAGAGTACCATATATCTCATGGATTTTTAATACCAATATCTCGATTAACAAATACATGACAAAATCAGAATCAGAGTACCATATCTCATGGATTTTTAATACCAATATCTCGATTAACAAATACTTCCAAAACAGAATTTCCATTATGTCAAGTCCAAGGGCAGATCACAAACAATATTTAACAAAATACGAATCCACAGGCACCTGTGAGCAACAGTTCAAAATTGCATGCACTAGCTAATAGTCACAATAAGCTTCACCACCAAACACTTACCTGCGTGTCCAAATATTAACCAAACAGCACCAAATCAGTCCACTCTCTTATGAGCTATGCGCACCTATACAAATGTGCAGCGAGTCAGAATTATCGTTCCTGTCATCCTATAATTTACAATTAATTTTTATGCCTACTAACCCATGTATTCATTCGGCTTTCTTGATTCTTTTAGTACACTAATTTTCTGACTTCAAATCATTTTTCCAACTTGTTAACAATGATACAATTCAAGGTTTTCCATGCATACCAATTCGGTTTTTAAAGCTATTAACTAGTGGCTTAAACTTTTCCTTTACTTGACTTTTCTTCATAACTTAGGCATGGATGATTAAGTTCCTAACATGTTGTCCATCAAAACAGAAACGGGAATAAAGAGAATGAAAATCCTATAACCTCCAAGAATGCACACAAGACCGAAACAGTGAGAGATGAGGGCAAAGTTTCCGGTTTTATACCGCTTGTAGTAACTCAAAATGCACCTAAATCGGTTAAGGGTGGAGTCACCACGTTTGCTGCTAAGATTTTCACCATTCTACTTTCCAAGAATCACGCTTTACAACTGCATGCAAGGGGAATCATCCACTCTCCAGAACTCAGATTCACAGCTGCATGCAAGGAGAATTACCCCATAAAATCCGTATAGAATATGGAGGCAAACGAGAGGTTAGGAAAGGACATGTTACCTACTTGATGTTGGTGGTTCGACGGCGTAACCAGAGAAAAGAGAGAAATATGATGCTTGGGTACTTTGCCCTATGCTCATGGAGCTCACGACCTTGAGGGAAAAAGGAAAGGGGAAGGAGATTGCAATTTTTTGCTTTGTGTCCTTTGCTCATAAACTTGCGGTCTTGAGAAGATGAGGATGGTGGCTTACAGTTGAAAGGGAGGTGAGGGAGCTGAGTTTGCTTCAGGATAATTGTGATAAGTATCCAGCTTTAGGATTCCACCACTAACGCATAGGGAAAGGAGGGGATGAGGTGGAGGCATAAGTTACTCTGAATCAAATGACACAAATAGAATGACTATACCCCTATTAGGCGCACAAGGGAAAGGATAAGGAGGAAGTATGTGTGTGGCTTTTTGGACCAATAGAAAGACATGCAAGGAGATAACTTTTCCCCTCATTGGTTGCATGTGGCGGCTGGGACAGGTTTGAGTTGTGATACTAAAGCAAGAAATCTGAATTTCTCCTCTACTCATGCGCATGAAAAGTGATAAAAGGATAGATGAAGATTGCCAAGTGGTGCTACTTGACCAAGGGTGAAGTGGACATGAAAATTTCTTATGATGAAGTGAGGCTTAGCTAAAAGGATCATGTGTAAGAATTCTAAGGCTGACTTAACCTATTTGAGAGGCTTGGGTCGACGACCTTAATGGGTCTTATGGCCCAAAATTAGCTTCCTAAAAATCATCTATCACATGTAATATCTTTCTACTTATTATTTCATGCGCCCTCTAGGTATTATCTAAAAAATTTGTACGTGGTAAGTAAATTAATCGTATCCTTTAACTAGTGTTTCAAATTCCTAAAACACATTCTCACACATATTTATTATTAACATAATTTCTTCATGATTTAATTTAAGCCCACTCTAACTATACATATAATCCGGTTCAAGATAGCTCCCATGTTCCTAACTCGAATTTATATAACTTCCTAAATTTGCGGGATGTTACACATTTTATGGTATCAGAGCAGTTTTGTTAGGGAACTCTGATAATGTATAGATGTGTTATGTGTTGCATAGTTGTATGTAGATTCTTATCGATTACTGCGTATATGATTTCTTAGTGTGGGTCTTATCAACCCATTCCTTTGTGTTACATGTGTGGTCATCGTAAGAAGCCTGTGTAGCAACCCTGGAGCACCGAATGTAAGTCCCTAGCCTGATGTTGTGGTTATAGTGTTGACTGTTCCATGGACAAAAGATGGCGGTAATTAAAATATGAATATTAGAGGACTTAAAGAAAGCAGACTTAAATATTTTGTCTGACCTTTTGATGAAATTTATAAAGTTGTATTATAAGTAAAAATTGTAAACAAACCTATGGTATGTACGGTATTAGCATAGGCGAATTTTGTAGTACTGTGTATAATAAATATATAATTGAGATGAGTTTATATTATGAAGATGGTATTGGTAAAATTTCTATGTATATGTGTCGTGTAGTAAAACACTTGTGGACAAGAGGACTTTGTGAATGAACTTTATTAAGGTGAGTGACTTAAAACCTGACGAATTATTGGAAGATATGAACGGGTATGCTTAGGTACGAGTTAGAATATGTGATGTTGGATTAGAAGTTATAAGTTCCTGATAGATGGTGTACACTTGAATGAATTGGAATGGTTAATGTAGAGAAATAAATGGAATATTTGATGTCTAATCCTAAGGGAATTGGCCACTTGAAAATTTTATGCTAGTGAAGTGTTAAAAGTTATAAGTCCATAAGGAGGTAGTGTTGATTAAACATAGGCGAGATGAATTAACTATGTATTCTATGTATAGGGGAGAAGTTGAGAGAGTCACCATGGATAACATAAGATAAATGTACAATGAAGGCACTATTGTAGTTAATGAATGTCGATTCAAATTGAAAGACTTGTCAATGATAAATGGATAGGATGGTTGAATAGTATAATCATATGTAAGATAGTAATGAGAATTGTAAAGAAATCATGATCTAGTGATTTGTATATATATAATACTTATAGTAGTGTGCTTGTGAAATCATTTGGTATTTGATATGGATGGTGTAACATCCCGTGTATACCCGGAATATTAACATTACATCGTATTAAGCGGTGCTTAATTCGAAATGCGGAATATTCTTTTTTTCTTTTCAATTATGACGTCATTATCAATTTCCAGCTTGATTACTTAATCAATTTCATAAAATATCGCCTGTATGTAAATTGCAATAAGACATCTACTGAAATACCTCAATATATAGATAAAGTGTGTAGCTAAATCACGGCATTACATCAAGTAATCCGGACAATATCCTGATAGATTAATACAACTCCAAAGACATTAAGACATAACAATACTAGGTGTCATGGACAATCCCCATGCTCACCAAATAAACATAGTACATAACCAGTCTCATCATAAAACTCCACAAACATAACTGAAGCTATAAGCATAAGCAGCATGCAAATCCAACATCCAATCATGGCAGCATAATACAACAGCAATCTAACTCAGATCCGGCCTCCTGCCGCCTGAGGTCTCAACATTACCTGACCCTGAAATAAGCATTCCCCAAACGTGGGGTGAGATCTCTAAACTAGAAATCTCAGTAAGACAAGGGGTCCTCAAGGATCTTCCACCCCGAGCTCACTTACATGTGCAATATAAGTTCAAAAAGCATTTATATCATTATCAGTTCCAAAACTATGTAGTGCAACAGATATCTATGGCATGTGTGTCTATCACTATCTACTGGCCAGAGAAATGTAGGAATACGTCTATTCCCTACATGTAGTACAAGGAACACCGCTTGCACCTCACCCACAGCCTCACCCTCTTGTATGTTCTACATACTCAGGCTTACCGTATAGGTGGAACACCTCCATGCATATCAACAAGGCACTAACATATAATAGCTCAACAACATTTCCAAAACATCAAAAGCATGTGACACAGCATGCATATACCATATCCCCATGGGACATGGTGGAACCACAACATGGCTAAACCGAGGACACGAAAGCTTACCTCTAAGCTAGCTATCCAAGCCAAGAGTCCACACAAGCTCAAAGTCCAAACACAGCAGAATCACAATCTGTTTTAGACCAAAAATTATATCAATATTCCCATTCTAATATTTACAATGTTAAACTAGACATCTTGAGATTTCCAACGATTTAGACTTAGATTAACAACCTTAAGCTTGAATGATTAAAGTTAACTCATTTTATAACATAAACCAGCCATTTTCATGAAAATTCAAAGGAAAGTTCAAGGTATACCAATGGAGGTTCAAACTCAGCCACAAGGAAGGCTCTTGGAGCTCTCCAACAAGGTTCAAAGATTCTGACTTGAACACAAAACGAAAATGCCAACAAAGCTTGGCCCTTTCTTCACAAAGGAAGCTCCTTGGAGCTCAATATAACAACCCTAAATATTGTATCATGATTAATGAAGAATTATGATAATTAATAAACGAGACATTTCAGATGAAATAGTTTATGATTAAGTAAATTAGAAATATGGGTCCAATGGACCAAAGACATAAGCATTAGGGATCCAATGAATTCATGGATCAAAGTATAACCCAACAAAGGAAGTTTTTTTTTTTTGGTACATGAAGTTTTAATTCCATTTAATGTGGACAAGTCCAAGTGATACAAAGAAAGCTCTATATGATAAAGTAAAGTCCAATAAGGTAAATGAAACCCAAATCAAATTAAAGCCCAAAGTAAGGCCATGACATAATAAACCTAAAGAAGTACTATATGACTAGGAATTAAATTAGAATTCTTTCCCTACAAGCAAGAAGCCCACGGTTTTACTAGAGAAAACAAGCTCTAAGAAGTCAATTTAAAGTGTCATCAAATCATGGAAAAATAGGCACATATTAGGTCAGGTTAATAGGTTAAAGGTCCATAATCTTAAGGAATAAATCATGGTCCAAAATTAAAGGAAATCTTTTCCTTCCAAGCATTTAAAATCCGCGGCCTAGGTGTAGGAAATGAATTTGATTTTATTTGATTTTCAAGCCATTAAATGCAAATCGAATTTCCTTAAGTCAAGCCAGTCAAATTCCTTTAAACAAGGAAGTTAGGATTATGATGATTAGTAGTCAATCACTTTCCCTAAATCAAGCAAATTGATGACAATATGTCAATCAATCAAATAATTCTGTTTCTTAAATCAAGGAAGCAACTTTTAATGACGATTAGTAACACATCATCAATTCCTTAAATCAAGCAATCACTAAATTTCCTTAATCAAGGAAATTGACATCATGTTCTTGTCCCTAAATTAAGCAATCTAACCTATGACAACAAATCACCACCTTACTCTCATTTAATGTGATCGAAACCTACCAGCAATCAAGTAAAGGCAAGGCTTCTAGGTTGCCTATTTGAACAAGCTTTAGTCTCTCCTTTTTCCCTCTATAGCCGCGGCACTACCAAAGGAAAGAACAAAGAGTTTAGTTCATTTTGTGAAGTCCATGAATGCTTCGAAATGGTGAGTGTGTTAGTGAGAAATACCTAATTGTTCCAAGATCAAATACAAGCCTGGATCTTAGTCCTTCTTCCTAATAATTCCACCAAAGAACCCTTCATCTCTAAGCAAGAAAATCCCTCTTCTCCTCTCTTTAAGCTTGCGGCCTTGTATGTTCAAGGAGGAAGGAAGTTCATTCAAGAAGATTCAATGTAGTCAAAGGTCAAGAAGTGTTTCCTTAAGTCGTTGATCATCATCAAAGGTAAGCCTATGAACCTTCTTGGTTAGGAATGACATGTAAAAGCATGAAAGTGATATCCTAAGTATATGATCCCTAGAAGGCCGAACCATGTATGATAATTATAAGCATGAAGAGATGTTTAAATGATATGAAAGATGATGAAATGATGATGTTAGATTAGCATGTTTAGTAGCCTAGGTTCTAAATCAATTTTGCATGATCATAACCTTAGTTGGCCGAATATATAAGATGATGTTTTGAATGATGCTCTAGGATTTAAATATGATAAATTATCAATAATGTTAGAAGCATGTTTTAGAAGTAATCCCTTAGGTATTTTAGGGCAATAAGGCCGAATGGTATGTAGCTAAAAGAGGTTTTATTTGATTAATGTTGAAAGGATCTAACCATGTTAAGTTAATAATATAATTGAAAGCATGTTTTAAAAATTATATTCCTAGATGTTTATCTATGGTGGCCGAACCTATACATGCCTAGAATGAAATCTTTAATAATTCTATTAAGTGTTATGATGACCTAATAATGTCCTAAAACCTACACAAGTGGGTAAGTAAGCAAAACAACTCCTCTAGGTAATTAAACCTGCAAAGCCGAGACCTATACATGGATAAAACACAAATGTTGAATGTTATATAAGTTACTAAAAGATGATATGATGATGTTAGGGAGTCAAGGGAGCAAACAGGCAAGTAAAGAGATCAAAAGTTGAAAGTATACAAGTAAAGAACGACAAGCACTGTAAGTGTTTACAGTTGTTGAAGTAATCTCTCTATGTATGCCACCATTATGAAACTATGATAAGTTATGGTCTGACTGCAATATGTTTATAGTGCTTTACATTATGTGATTATGATATTTTTGAAACTTAAAACCATGCTATTAAATGTTGGCCTGTGCACTGATACTCCAGTTGCAACCTGACGAGGACTCTGGGTATCTTCGTAAGTCCGTAAAAGCCGGCAGGAATATGATGATGATGATGATGGCATGATATTTTTATATGATGATGTTAAATGTTCCATTTTGTATTGTTATTATAAACTGTTGCAGGAGTAAGCGTCATAGTTGGAGAATGCTCCAGCTGTGAACCTTACTGAGATTTTCCCCAAAATCTCACCCCCCTTGACCACCCATTTCAGGAAAAGATGAAAGAAAGTAATAAGAAAGTTATGTGGGAAAGAAAGGGTAAGAGACTGGTACGTAAAGAAGAAGAAACTCCACCTACCTGGGAAGAGAAACTAAAGGATCTAACAGATAGAGGCCTATGGACTGAGGCTATGAAATTATTAATAGAAGCTTTTCCACATTATGATTTCGATGAAGCACTAAGTACACAATGGCTCGAGGAACCACAACCACATTATGACTGGGCTTATGATGCGGCATAAATTATGTTTTTATTTATGATTAGTTAATCTTTTTGGGATTACATTAAATAATTTTTAGTGTTATTTATTTTATATTGACGTTTTAACGCTTTTAATTTTATATGGAATAAGTATGGTTATGTGTTTCCATTCCGCACTCTGATATTTGCATTCGTAAAGTTTAAATTTAGACTTCCGCGCGTTGAATGCATGATGAAGGTGCACCCTATATGTATATCCACATTTGGGGTGTTACATTTATGGTATCAGAGCAAAATTTCGGATTAGGATGGAACACTAACCATTTGCTGTATCTATGTACAGCAAGATGCCTCCACGAAGAACCCCTACGCAAGATATACAAGGACAAATTAACACGTTACGGGACACCATCACCCAATTACAAACCAACACAGGAGATATGTTTCAGAATATAATGAATGAGATCAGAAGGAACCCAAATGCTAATGCAAACAATAACGGAGCAGGCGGCTCGGGAACAGGAGCCGGGGGTCATGGTGAAGGACCCCGACCTCCTCCAGGAAACGGTGCGGCAGGTCAAGATAACCAAGGACTACTGTTGACGTTTAGAAAGCACAAACCACCCTCCTTTCAAGGAAGTCCTGACTCAATGGCAGCTGTACAATGGCTGCAAGCAATGGACAAGATTTTTCGAGTTACCCAATGCACCGACGATCAGAAGGTGCTATTCTCGACGTACATGCTGGAAGGAGATGCTCACCACTGGTGGGCGAATGCGTCCCAACCGTTGGAAATGCAGAATGCGGTTATAACTTGGGCCGTGTTCGAGGAAATGTTCTTGGAGAAATACTTTCCGATGTCAATCCGGGATAGTAAACAAGGAGAATTTGACAAACTGGTTCAAGGAACGATGACAGTGGACCAGTATCATGCTAAGTTTAATGAGTTACTAAGATTGGCAACGTACAGAGGAGCAATGCCTTTACCAGACTTTCTGATGGCGAAGTTTCAAAGGGGTCTGAATCCCAGAATTGCTGAGCTAGTAGCCGGCAACGACCCATGTGACTTTGCAACCCTAATCAATCGATGCAGAAGAATGGAAGCTATTGGCCAACAGAAGAAACCCGTGGAAGCTAGCGGGAATGGTTATAAAGGAAAGACTGGACCATGGCGAGGAAACAACGGAGGAAAGCCCTGGCAGCCCAGGCGAGATGACAACAAGTTCAAGAGACCCGGAAACTACCGGGGAAACAACAACCACAACAACAAACCTCCAAACTGTCCAAAATGCAAGAAGCCCCATTACGGTAACTGTCTAAGTGGAACCCCAAACTGCTACAAGTGTGGAAAAGAAGGACACTATGTCAAGAACTGTCCACTATGGGGAAACCAAAAAACAACAGAAGAAGCACCAAGGATGGGCAGAGTTTACACCCTCGATCAACACACGGCAGACCAGGCAGCTGAACTGGTCAAAGGTACGATCTATATTTGCCATGAAAATTTAGATGTACTATTTGATTCTGGTGCTACGAATTCTTTTGTCGCCGATTATGTGGCGAAAGCGTACGATTTATTTACTGATAGACTGCAAGTACCTATGCGGATCATGACCGCGACGGGAAAAGTTGCTAAGGCGTACCTACTATGTAGAGACGTCGCATTTATCTATGAAGGAAAGAAGTACAAACAAGACTTCATAGTCCTCCCACTAGAGAAGATCAATGTGATTCTAGGGATGGACTGGCTCGCCAAGCAGCGAGTGGTGATTGACTGCAGCAATCGCAGTTTGATTATCGGCAAAGAAGGAGCGGAAGAAAACTCAGCGCCTGAAACAGGAGAATGCTCCATGATGATGATGGGAACTCTTGTAGGAGAAGAAGAGATACCACTGTCCAACATTCTAGTGGTTAAGGAGTTTGAGGATGTTTTTCCCGATGATATCACCAATTTCCCTCCAGAGCGAGAGGTACAATTTTCAATTGAGCTAGTACCGGGAACTGGGCCAATTTCAATTGCGCCCTACCGTATGTCACCACTTGAACTTGTGGAATTAAAGAAGCAATTGGAAGACTTAATAAAGAAAAATTTTATCAGACCCAGTGTGTCTCCATGGGGAACGCCAATATTATTTGTGAAGAAGAAGGACGGGTCAATGAGACTATGCACGGACTACCGACAGCTCAACAAGGTTACTGTGAAGAACAAGTACCCACTTCCTCGTATTGAGGACTTAATTGATCAGCTGAGAGGTGCAAGAGTATTTTCAAAGATCGATCTCCGATCAGGATATCATAAGATCCGGATCAAGCCGGAAGACGTTCCGAAGACAGCATTCAGATCAAGATATGGGCACTACGAGTACCTGGTCATTCCTTTCGGACTGACAAATGCCCCAGCAGTGTTCATGGGGTATATGAATCAAATATTCAAACCTTATCTGGATCAATTTGTTGTCGTGTTTATCGATGACATATTGATATACTCAAAGAGCAAGGAGGAGCATGAGGAGCATCTGAGAATCGTGCTGCAAATATTACGGGAGAAACAGCTATACGCCAAACCATCCAAATGTGAATTTTGGCTGCCCGAGATTCAATTCCTTGGGCATGTGATATCAGATAAAGGAGTAGCGGTGGACCCCAGTAAAATCAAAGCAGTAGTTGACTGGGAGCGACCCAAGACGGTCACAGAGATAAGAAGCTTTCTTGGATTGGCAGGGTATTATAGAAGATTTATTGAAGGATTCTCGAAGCGGGTGTTACCACTCACCCGATTAACAAGGAAGGAAGTCCCTTTTGTGTGGACTGATGAATGCGAAGTTTGCTTTCAGGAGTTAAAGAAGATGCTGACGACAGCCCCAGTGCTGACATTACCAAACCCTGAAGAACCATTTGAAGTTTATTGTGATGCCTCAAAGATGGGTTTGGGATGTGTGCTTATGCAAAATGGCAGACCAGTCGCGTACGCATCTCGACAGTTGAAGTCACATGAAGAGAATTATCCCACTCATGATCTTGAGTTGGCAGCAATCGTATTTGCTTTGAAGATATGGCGTCATCACTTATACGGTGTTACTACGACAGTATATAGTGACCACAAAAGCCTCAAGTACTTATTTGATCAGAAGGAGCTGAACATGAGACAGCGCCGATGGATGGAATTCCTGAAAGATTATGACTTTGAACTAAAGTATCATCCCGGCAAGGCGAATGTAGTTGCTGATGCCTTGAGCAGAAAAGTCAGAGGAATTACAAGTATGATGATAGCCGAACAACAATTGATTGAAGATTTCCGAGATTTAAATCTCGCAGTGGTAAACAGTGAATGCGGACAGGAATATTACGCAGTACAAATCCAAGATGAACTCTTAGAGAGGATCAAGGAAGCCCAACAAGCCGTAGATTGTTTGAAACGGTTAAGAAATCAACCTGGAGTTAGTTTAAATCAACAAGGTATAATTACCTTTCAAGGGAAAATTGTCGTCCCTACACGACTCTTGAGAGATGAAGTGATGGAAATAGCCCACAAGGGTCAGTACTCGATTCACCCAGGAGCCACCAAAATGTACACAGACATGAAGAATAATTTCTGGTGGAAAGGAATGAAGAGAGATGTTGGAAGATTCGTAAGCAAATGTATGGTGTGCCAGAAAGTAAAGATAGAGCATCAACGACCAGCGGGCACCCTACAGCCCTTGCATATTCCCGAATGGAAATGGCAAAGTATTTCTATGGACTTTGTAACCAGTTTACCCAGAACTCAAGCAGGCTACGATGCCATCTGGGTAATGGTCGACAGATTGACCAAGTCAGCACACTTTATACCG
>NW_026897574.1:0-35764 GCF_033153095.1 Gastrolobium bilobum
AATAATTATTACGATGCTTAAATAATTATGGTAAGTGAGTAATAATGCTGAAAGTCGCTTTTCTGACGAAAAGTGCAGATACCAGTTCTGCTACTCGGTATAAATGTGTACCGATTAAGTATCTCGGAAAATTATAATAAGTGCTTGAATATTCCTAGAATATTATATAGGACTTGTAAAACAAGATTCAAGTTAAAATAACGAGAACTGGTTGACCTTCCTTGTAGCTTTTCTTCTCATTTTCTTTAGAAAAACTCCTTGGGTGAGTGCATTCAAGCCTTG
Organism: Gastrolobium bilobum; assembly: GCF_033153095.1. Classification (NCBI taxonomy): domain Eukaryota; kingdom Viridiplantae; phylum Streptophyta; class Magnoliopsida; order Fabales; family Fabaceae; genus Gastrolobium; species Gastrolobium bilobum. Next base: position 283 of record NW_026897574.1, read on the forward strand.
GGAAATAGAAAGGGGTTACAATTCTGAGTTGGGAGGGTTGTTGTGAGTGAGTAAGCTTCTGACTTGGTGGTTAGAGTGGTGTGAGCTTTTGGTGATGACACTTTGAGCTCCAAGGAGCCATATTTGGTGAGAAAGGAACCACTGTTGTGTGCCATTTTCGTGCATCTTCAAAGTCAGAACCTTAGGGGTTGTTGGTGAGCTCCAAGAGCACTCTTTTGTCTGTTTTAAAGCTTGGGTAAGTGCTACCAACCATTGATCATGAATTTTAATTGATAAAAGAGGTGTCTTGACATGTTTAAGGGGTTAAACAAGTAACCAACCTGAGTATGAACCTTAATGAGCTTAAAGATGCATGCTTTAACATTTTAAAGTGTTAAAAATGGAATCTTGAAGGGATATCTTCGCGACAATGCAAAACTGCATTCTGTCGCGAAATATCCAGATAGTTGGATGGAAATATCCGGATATGGATATCCGGATATGGGTTTCTGGATATCCAGATATAGATATCCGGGTATGGGATGTGGAAATATCCAGATATTGATATCCGGATATATTCCCGAGAAATATCCAGATATTGATATCCGGATATGTCCCCGAGGAATATCCGATATTCTGGGTTTTCGAGAACAGTGAAGGCACTGTTCATACAGAATGGTATTGTGGGTTTGTGGACCTTAGACTGGTTAAGTTGAGCTTCTGTATTAATTAGTTAAGTCAGAATCTAAGTGATTAATGGCTTGTGGCTTTGTGAGAAGCATTAAAACATGAAATGTAAAGGAAAGACGTTGTCCTTGTGTCTTATACTTGTTGAGTATGATTTTGATATGATTGTTGGTCCAAAACAGATTGTGATTCTGCTGTGTTTGGGCTTTAAGATTGGTTGGACTCTTGGCTTGGATTGTTAGCTTGCAAGGTAAGCTTTCGTGTCCTCGGTTTAGCCATTGTTGGTTCCACCATGTCCCATTGGTTATGGTTATATGCATGATGTTGTTTTCATGATATATTGATTTGTTGAAATGCTGTTGAGCTGTTATATGTGAGTGCTTTTATGATATGCATGTGGTGTTCCACCTATACGGTAAGCCTGAGTATGTGGTACATACAAGAGGGTGAGGCTGTGGGTGAAGTGCAAGCGATGTTCCTTGTAATAACTGTAGGTAATAGACGTATTCCTGCATTTCTCTGGCCAGTAGAATAGTGATAACACACATGGCATGAATATCCGTTGCACTGCATAGTTTTGGAACTTATACTGATAAATGCTTTTGAACTTATATTGCTCGTGTAAGTGAGCTTGGGGTGGAAGATCCTTGAGGACCCCTTGTCTTTTTTGAGATTTCTTTTTAGAGATCTCACCCCACGTTTGGGGCACATATTTCAGGTTCAGGTAATGCGGGGTTTGAGACCTCTGGTGGCAGGAGGCCGGAGCTTAGCTGATTATATATGTTGTATGCTGACATGACTAGATATTAGATGTTGTTTATGTTTTTTGTCTTTATAGTGATATTTGAGTTGAGACTCTTTTCTAGGGTTTGTTGCCTTAATTGGTGAGCATGAGGTGAGCAAGGGGTGGAAGATCCTTGAGGACCCCTTGTCTTACTGAGATTTTGAGATTTCTTTTTAGAGATCTCACCCCACGTTTGGGGAACATATTTCAGGTTCAGGTAATGCGGGGTTTGAGACCTCTGGTGGCAGGAGGCCGGAGCTCAGCTGATTATATATGTTGTATGCTGACATGACTGGATATTGGATGTTGTTTATGTTTTCTGTCTTTATAGTGATATTTGAGTTGAGACTTTGGGGTTTGTTGCCTTAATTGGTGAGCATGAGCTTTGTCCGTGCCACATTGATGTTAGTACGTGTATGAATTAAAGTCTCCCATGATACACCAGGCCTTCTCCCTTCTCCTGATTTGGTTGAATCAAATCCAAAGATTCCCAAAGAAGAAACAGTAACAGAAAGTCACCAACTCTTCTTTATTTCCACCCCTCCAGATAAGATTAGAATGAACATACTGGTGATTGGTGTGAAGAACATAAGAATTCCATAACACCCAAATCCCTCCTGAAAAACCAATTGGGTCAGAAATGAAAAAGTTTGAGTACCCTAAAGACTTAGCTACTTTAGGAGCTCGGTCCCCTCCAAGACGGGTCTGAAGGAGAGCTAAAACACTAATCTTAAAATGGGACATTAAATCTCTAACTAGGGGGGAAAACCCTTTTCTCCGGCCCCTCTACAATTCCAAAATACAATATTCATAAACACAAAATTATTAAATAAAAATAGTGATGCAGATTGGAACAAATCCATCACTAATGACTGCTATTGATTTCTGGAACCCCTGCCGAAGCTGGTTCTTCTAAGAGCAAAGTATTGCTGCTGACCGCACAAGTTGGAATTAAATTTTTTTCTGGTTCATCACCAATGTTCCGAGGAATTTTTTGAAGATTGGTTCATCATCATTGAATCAGAGTGATCTCCATTATCTTTATCTGGAGGTCTGGTAGACTTTCCATGATCCTTCGCTATACTAGTTCCAGCAGTATTAGTTGTAATCATTCCCTCTACCTCCATCCTTGATAATGAATTAGTCTTCAAAGATCTTTTAGCCGGAGTCACCTTAGAGGATAGCTTGAAGATTTTGGGCGCCAAAGAGAGACCAGTTAGCCTCTTCCTTTGATTAATTAAATCCTTGGACCCATTGATTCGTCCTTCCTTTTTTGCTGCAAGACTAAATTGTGTTTAGGCATCGTTACTTTGCTAGATGGAACCGATGTAGTTGACTGTAACTTACTCATCCCCGCGTCATTTTGAAATTTGACAGCTGGTTTCTCTGAACCCACGTGTTGAATTATAGGGGTTTTGTTTTGATTAACCGTGATCATGGGCGCAGGTGTATTAACATCAGAAACTGTCTCCTTACCATTCATTGAGCATGCGTTTTGTTTCACCTGGTCCGTTACAAGACTTCTGCCATTTTTTGCATTATTATCAATTGATATGGACCCCACCTCACCATCAATGCCATGATTGGCAATAACAGCAAAACGCGAAACGGACGTTACTCCAACAGGAGGAGTTACTTTCTTTGCATGGCCCAGTTTTTTACTACCCATTATTTGCTTGCCGTCAGAACTCATTTGTTGCTTGCCGTCAGTTACATACGAACGAATGGAATTTGAATTATCCATTTTGGTTGCATTGATGGCAGAGGCTGTAACAGCTGGAGTTCCTCAGGTCTGCCACCACGGCTGCTCCGTTGGACGACCATCCATGTGCCGAAAACTTCTCCATCGGTTGTGACTTTATGTTAGAATTGAATATCCACACAGATGCAAGAGACAACCAGACTTATATATCTACAAAAAAAAATTTCTTTTCTATTCTTGCTTTCTTGCTCTTATTCTTTTTCTCTTGATCTACATTTCATACAAATTATTAAAAGCTATTTATAAGCTATAAAACTGACAAACATAACTCCACACATAACACCCTCATTACTTTATAACTGATTCATTAATATTCTAACTGACATAACTTCAAACTCATTAATGTCCACTAACACAAACCTAAGGACATGACTCTTCACCAGAAAACTCTTCACATTTCTATTTTCTATTTTCTATTTTTATCTCATTAAAATCTAACCCAACAAAACTCCCCCTTAAATTTTAATTCTTCTTTTTTGAATTTTCCACCGGTTGATTTTTTTCTGCGATGCTTCCATGTTGCACTCCTTTCTTCAATTTTTTTTTTTGTCCGGCGGTTCCTTCATTGGTGGAAGATAGACAGTCTTGAATTTTTCTCCGTCGACCTCATCCTCCGATATACTTCCACATCCATCCTTACACGTATGATCATCACACAAGTCATCATATTGATAAGTATCTGTATCACTATAATGTCCCATTAGTTTTACAACACCTATGCCAATTTTAATACTTTCAGATTCAACATGTGCTACATTAATAGCACGTTGGGCCTCTTCAACCACAATAACCCCATCACTCATTGAGGACCATTGATTCCCATCATCAAGCAAATAACTAACGCATCATTTTCTGATTCTGCCCTACGATCTTCTTTTGGTTTACGCTTGAGCCAAAATGATTCCTCCATAAAAGTAACTCTTGGCTCCTCATCGCCGGGTTCCCTATCCACAATCACACCTTCCATTTTTTCGCTCTCAGTTTCTACATCGACGGGTTCTTCTTCATCGAGTCCAGCTTCCACGCGCCTCATCCATAGAATCTCAGACAACCGTCCTCTAGGGAAATGGTCTCTTTTCGGTGGAGTCGACATCTTCCACTTCCACCATGAATTCAATGCAGTCTCCGACTTCTGATTTCCAACCCGAACCGCGCCTATGTCGGTCTCCGACATCAACCGAATCACGCCGGGGTCGAGCTCTTCTCCAAAACATGAACTCGGTGATTTAGCCGGGATCTCCCCCATCCCGGTTATCAACACAGAACTCGGATTCGCGGTCTTCTCCATGCCGGTCTCCATCAAGCACCTTGGCTTCTCAATCTCCTTCCCGATTTTCGACTCTGTCTCCAGACACTCAGGTTCCACGAAGTCTTCTACCTTGACAATGGACTCGTCGTTCCCGTCCTTCTCCGCTTCGATCTTGGCTCCTTCGTTCTCCTCATCTTCTATCTCGGCTCCTTCGTTCTCCTCATCTTCTATCTCGGCTCCTTCGACCGCAGTCAACTCCATCGTCTTCTTCTCCGAGTCGTCTCTTACGCGTTCTGACACGTCAATCTCCTCCGCGGATGCGTTGCCGTTAGCAACCTCGGACTCCGCCATCTCGGTATCTTCTTCATCCGCAAGATTCTCCTCATCTTCATCATCATCATTGAAGATTTCATCTTCTTCATTAATCAGATCAAAACGTCCAGGCAAGTATTTTGTTATGAAGGCCATTAGAAAATCCTTCCACATATTATTAAAGTCGCGGCAGTTCCATGTGCGGAACCATTTGATTGCGCTTTCTCTGAGTCTTCTCATGGCCACCTGCCATTTGTCCTCCGTCCAAGTTTTTTCTTTCCGAAAATGTTCCTTCAAATAGAGAAGCCAATCCAATGCTTCATCCTTATCTCCATGGAAGAGTGACACCTCTATCTCGTTCTTTTCCTCCATAGCCCAAGCTTTGATACCAATTTGTTAGAATTGAATATCCACACAAATGCAAGAGACAACCAAACTTGTATATCTACAAAAAAACTTTTCTTTTCTCTTTTTCTTTTTCTCTTGATCTACATTTCATACAAACTATCAAAGGCTATTTATAAGCTATAAAACTGACAAACATAACTCCACACGTAACACCCTCATTACTTTATAACTGACATAACTGACTCATTAATATTCTAACTGACATAACTTCAAACTCATTAATGTCCACTAACACAAACCTAAGGACATGACTCTTCACCAGAAAACTCTTCACATTTCTATTTTCTATTTTCTATTTTTATCTCATTAAAATTTAACCCAACACTTTCTTCTTCCCCACATCAAGTGTAGCTGCTGGGTCTTCATTGGGAACGTTCTAACCCACTGTTAGAAATTGCAGACTTGATTAAAGAAGGGCATCACGTCTATGTCCAAATTTGCCACACACAAAACAAATGAGATGTAACCCCTGTAGCCTACTGGGAAAACTCGGTTACCAATCTTGAACTTTGACATAAATCCTATCAGTAAACTCCCCCTCTCCCAAGTCACCTTTGCAGATTGAGTTCTTATCCATTTTTAGAGTACATCCAAACAAATTTCCTATATTCCATAGGTGATTTGTTGTATAGAATCCAATTGGAAGACCAGGAATACGTGTCCAAACAAATTTCCTATATTCCATAGGTGATTTGTTGTATAGAATTCCCATAGGAGATTTGTTGTATAGAATTCAATTGGAAGACCAGGAATATGTATCCACACTGCCAGTTTCCTCACATCCACACTGCCATCCTCACGTTATCATCATGAGGATCAAAAAAATGGTCTCCAACGTTGCACCACCATATAATGATCTGCAACTATCTATGGACCTTCTTGTAAGACATAGTTGTAATCTCCAGCATCAGAAAACCGAAATAGGAAATAATCATTCTCTAGGTCGATAAATCCATGGGTCCCTAAAAGGTTCCACATCTTAAGAAGCCTATTAAGTAGGTATAACACCTCGTATTTCGTAAACGTATATTTACGTATGAAAATGTGGATTTAAGGGTAGGATTAGTGAAAATCCTGAGATTAGGATCAAATTACATAAGATGGGTAAATTGGTAATTTACCAAACATGTAACCCGAGACAAGAAAAATTGAGTAGAAGGTATCAAATGGTAAAAATAATGCCGGAAATGGATTCAGAACGAAAAATCGAATGGATAGGCAAGTTTCGAAAATTTTGGTGAATTAGTGATTTTTTCGGTGTAAAATATTGTGGTATAATTATATCGATAAGCGTGAAAATATGATCAGTATTTTTGAGAAGTAAAAATATGACGTGAACGAGAAAAATACGTAGGTTATGAATATGTGAGTAAAAATGAATGATTCAAGAAAGTTAATTGACGTGTGGAACCCACTTAAGTGACTTAAGTGATTAAAGGGTCAAAAGCATCACAAAAATCAGATTTTCTCTCTCCTCTTCTCCTTCCTCACCCGTGGGTTTCACCATTTTAAGGGCAAGAGAGCTCTTTGAACCACAACTCCTCTTTCTAGCCATTTTTAGGAAAAACTCCCAACTACAAAGTTGTTCCCCTTGAGATTGTGAGTGACTTTCATGTAGAGTGCACCTTGTGGGGATCCTTGTGTGAGGAGATATTGCCCAAAGTCAGCCACAAAATTTGTGAGTTTTTGGAGAATTTTTGGGACTTTTTGTGTTGAACCATTGGTTGGAGATTATTCCTTTGGACCATTGAAAGCTATTGTGGTAAGTTTTCCCATTCTCATTGAGTTTTTCATGAGATCATAAAATTGGTGAGGGTTTTGATTATGTGTTTTGAGTGGTGATAGTTAGGAGCATTAAATAGTGTGTCTCCTTTGGAATTAAATGCTTAGAATGATAAATGATGATGATTGATGCAATAAAAATTATTGTGATTTGGAAAATTGTAACTTAGTGAAATTTGAGTTGAATTTCTATACTTTGTGAAATGGCATGATGATAGGAGTGAATAATTGAGTTACGGATCATTGGTATGAACTAATAATAGGATTGTATGATATGTGAAAGTGTTGAATTGGATTGAATACCCCTAGATTGATGGGCATGAGTAATTCGACCTATTGAGGTCATGGTTGGTTTGACGATGTAAAAATGGTATAATTGGTGCTATATGATTGTGGATGGTGTTTAAATGGATGGTGTAACACCCCGTATATATCTGCTTTGTTATCATATCATCGTATTAAGCCACGCTTAATTTAAAAATGCAGAATATCTTTTTCTGTTCAATTATGACGTCATTATCATTAGCCAAGTTGAATTACTTTATTCATTTCATGAAACATCGCCTGTATGTAAATTGCAAAAGACAACTAACTGAAATACCTCATAACATAGATGTGAGTATCTAAGTCACAGATCTACAACACGTAGTTCGAACAATATCCTGATACATTATTAATTACAACTAGAAACAACTAAGCATAAAGTCAAGTCAAAGTGGCATGGACAATCCCCATGGTCACCCAAATAAGGAAATATGGCCAAACAAGGTCTCAACAACAATAGCAATATAATCATAAAGCTAACAGCAAGTAGCAACAAGCATAATCCAGCATCCAAGCATAATCATCATATAAACAGCAATATCAGCTAAGCTCCGGCCTCCTGCCGCTAGAGGTCTCAACCCCCGCATTACCTGAACCTGAAATATGTGCCCCAAACGTGGGGTGAGATCTCTAAAAGAAATCTCAGTAAGACAAGGGGTCCTCAAGGATCTTCCACCCCAAGCTCACTTACACGAGCAATATAAGTTCAAAAGCATTTAATAGTATAAGTTCCAAAACTATGCAGTGCAACAGATATTTATGCCATCTGTGTTATCATTATTGTACTAGCCAGAGAAATGCAGGACGTACGTCTACAACCCCACAATAAGTACAAGGAACACCGCTTGCACCTCACCCACAGCCTCACCCTCTTGTATATACCACATACTCAGGCTTATATCATCACGAAACTTTGCCTGAGAGCTGGTGTGGAAGCCCACGATGATGACCTAACAAAGGTAGCTTCTATCATCGATGCTAAGACCTAGAATGGTCTTAGGAGCACCTACATTGAGACCACCCAGCCCATTCCTGAAAGCCACAGACGCACTACCACCAGTGATGATGAGGAGGAAGCTCCTGTGGTCCCTCAGAAGAAAACCACGAAGGTCACTCCTTCAAAATCCCCCTCTTCTGCCCACGTTCCGGCAAGAAGAACTGTCCCTCCTCCTACCAAGGTGAAGAAGGATGCCCCTGTTGCTACTAATAACAAGCAGGGAAAGAAGAAATCCCCTGCCAAAGCTCCCCCAAGAAAGGGGGAACGTTCAAGTCCAAGGCTGAAGAGAGCCTTCAGCAGCAGCAAAAGGCCAGAGGGAGCATCCTCTGAGAAGCCCATCACCCTCTCTGATAAAGAGGAAGAGGTAGAGAGTGATGACAATGAGCCTTCGGCAAAAAGGCTAAAGGCTGGCAGAATGTCAACACCCAAACCAGCTGCTAAAGAGATGTCCTGAAGCAGCTCTGCCACTATATTTTCTGACGTTTCGTCCCCACCAACTGCTCATTCTCCACCAACACCTATCACATCACCACCCTCTCCCAGGCAACAACAAGGAGAGGAGAGAACAGAAAAAGAAGCAGCATCTGCTGCTGAAACATCAGTGGCTGAACAAGAGGCTCAGTAACAAAAGAAAAATGACAGAGGAAAGGGGATTCTTGTTGAATCCCCTCAATAGAAGAAGAAGCCATCCGTCCCCAGGAAAATCAGTCTGGAAGGCCCCCTCCTGTATCCAGTTAACCATCCTGACACCACTGGGAACGAAGCTCTAGCTAGAGCTTTAGCAGAGGAAGAAGGAATGGCAGTTCCTCCACTGATGGAGGAACACACTGAAGCAATGCCCTCATCATCCAGACCACCAGAAGATGAGCCCAGCCCAACACCTGTTCTACCTTCTGCAGTTGGCAGCAGTCAGCAGAACAAGCAAACTACTTCCTCCCCTGTTACAGCAATCCCCCTCCCAACTAAAAAGAAGTAGCAAACTGGGATTGCTGAAATTTTTGAGATGATGGGGAAGAGGATAGAAAAGCTGCTTCCAGCAAGGCAATATGTTCCCCAAATTGATATGACAAGCACCAATGAAGAGCTAAAGGCTCTAAGGAACGGATTGGACCAACTCTCGTCTTCCTTCAACAAATTCCAGGAACAACAGAAGGAAGAAAGAGAACAGCAACTCAGCACCATTAGGACAACCATCAAAGACACCAGTACTGCCTCCTATGCATCCACACTCCAAGCTGTCAAGGGAGAAATCAGAAGAGCATCTGACTCCCTAATACTCTCCAACTCTCAGCGCAACCACACAGCAGAACTCATACTCAACAAGCTCATCCTCAAACAGTCTGAGGAACGAAAAGAAACCAAAGAAGCCATTAGGGCCTTTGGAACGTATCTGGAGAGGAGAATCTATGATTTGCAAATGAGGCTGCTGGATGTTGAAGGACAGATCATTCACTTTTGCACTGGCAGAACAATGATGAGGTCCACCATCAATTACCTTGTTGCAGTCATCAGCGATCTACTGAAGGATGCTGAGAAATGGCTCCTTGCAGCTGGAGTCATCAGACTAAGAGATCAGCTCAGATGAAGGCCATTAACGCAAGAAGAAGTTGATGAAGCCAAGGAAGCTGAAGCTGCAAAGAGGAAACGTCCCCAATGAAAAGGAGAAAACCCTCCTAGTTATTGTAGTCTAGTTTACTTTCAGTATTATTTATGTTAATTCTATTTTTCTTTTTCGTTCCCTTGTAAATATTCCTTTTTGCAATGAAAAAGACTTTTTGATCAAACTGCTTGGTACATACATTTCAGTTATAGTATTAAGACTGCCCAATTATTTTTGACTAACCAACATGCATGGAACACAAAGTCACTGATTAATCATGCTTATTCTTTCTCTGAGTGCTTGAAATAGAAAAAGTGCAGGGAATTTAATCCTCAGATTTTTGAAGGAAGCTGATCTGTGTGAACTCAAGCTGGTAAGGAACGGAAAAAGGCCAAACACTCACTTATGAGAGCATTCCTGAGGTGTAACCACAATGAAACTTCTCAACTTGCCTTGATGCTGTAAGGACTGCTGAAAAACAGATGGACTCCACTGCCAAGGATCAAACAAAACCACACACTCACCTCCACTCCATAATACACCACCTGGTCAACCAAAAAGGGCAAGGAACAGATCCAAAAATGAACAAAAAGGACAAAAGAAAGAAAAGAAAAAGAAAAAAAAGGGAACAACCATTCAAAAGAATTCAGACAATACCAGCAAACCTTACTTAAAAAGGGGGGGAAAGGTATAAGAAAAGGTGTTCCCTCAAACAGAAAAAGTCCAAGTTCAAAGGCACAAAAGTAAACGTTTGTTGATCCCACAATGAAGACCACCATTCTTCCACACTTCCATACACTCATCCATCAAAAGATCCTTGGGAAGGGAGACAGCTGTGCTTCATAGGAAAGCAGCAGAAAGGTGTAAGAACCCGCACCGTTAGTTAAGGTATTTAATTAATTAATTATGCAAATATAAGAAATGATTCCATAATTGACCCTAATAATTATTTATGAGGCTTAATAATCATAATAAGTGATTAAGAATGCTGAAAGTCGCTTTTCGGAAGAAAAGTGCAGATACCGGTTCTGCTAGTCGGTATAATTGTGTACCGAAAAAGTATCCCGGAAAATTAAAGTAAGTGCATGATAATTACTAGAATAATATGTAGGACTTGTAAAACGAGTTTCAAGTCCAAATAATGAGAACTGGTGCTAGGAACCGGTAGTGACTTGGAAAAGCGCGTACCGGAAAGTTGCTCAGAAAATTATAAGAAAAATATGATAAATCTTAGAAAATTATGTAATTTCAGAATCCAAAGTATGGGATTAAAATGCTAAGCGTAGCAATTAAAGTTAATACTGTGCGCTTAAGTGAGTTTTGGCTATATATATGCATTTTAGCACATAACCCTAGGCACTCAGATTTGTCTACGTGACTTGGTGGCTGACTTGCAGCTTATACACTGTTCCATTGCCTTCCCTTCCATTTCTTGAGCAAGCTTCCACCTTTGAGGCTTGTTCTTCCATTTATACACTTGGTGAGGGAGAGGGTTGGCCTTGGGACTACTTTGGGGTGGTGTTTCTGAGTTAGAGAACCTGTGTGAGGGAGTTTGAAGAGTTGTATTTGCTGTTCTTGAGGGGTGTGACCTTTTGTTGGCATTTTGATGCTTCAAGGTGTCTTCTTGTTGAGTAAAAGAGTCATCTTGTGTTCATTTTCGTGCATCCTCTTGTGGCAGTAGCTTGAGTCTGGTTGTGAACTCCAAGAGCATCTTCCTTTGCTGTTTTTGAGCTTTGGTATGTATATCAACCTTTAACTTGAGTTTTAAGGCTTAAAAATAGAAGCTTGATGCATGTTAAGGTTAAAATATGATGACTTGTTGTTGGGTAAGGCTTAACACACCTAGAAATGCATGATTAGGTGTTTAAAATCGGAAAAAGGGAACCTTTAAGGGATATCTTCACGGAAATGCAGAAACTGCATTCTGTCGTGAAATATCCGGATATCTGCCCGTGGAATATCCGGATATGGGATATCCGGATATGATATCCGGATATATGTATTCGGATATGGGGTTTTGGGATATCTGGATATTGTATATTCGGATATGGGATTCTGGATATCCGGATATTGAATATCCGGATATGTACAGTGAGATATCCGGATATTGCATATCCGGATATGGTCCCGAGGAGTATCCAGATATTCTGGGATTTCGCAGAACAGTAGCTGTGCTGTGCATACAGTAGGCTATTGGGGGTTTGTAGACCCTAGATTGATGAAGTTGAACTTCTGTATTTAATGGATTAAGCCAGAATCATGGGATTTAGGGTTTGTGGCTTTGTTAGAAGCTTTAAGACTTGCAAAACGTAATGAAAAGGCGTTGTCTTTAGTTTGTATGCATGTGGTATATGTTATTGATTTATGTTTGGTCCATATCAGATTGTGATCTGCTGTGATTGGACTTTGAGCTTGTGGCATTGGATAGCTAGCTTAGAGGTAAGCTTTCGTGTCCTCGGTTTAGCCATGTTGTGGTTCCACCATGTCCCATGGGGGTATGGTTATATGCATGCTGTGTTATATGCTTTTGATGTTTTGGAAATGCTGTTGAGCTATCGTATGTTAGTGCCTTGTTGATATGCATGCAGGTGTTCCACCTATACGGTAAGCCTGAGTATGTAGAACATACAAGAGGGTGAGGCTGTGGGTGAGGTGCAAGCGGTGTTCCTTGTACTACATGTAGGGAATAGACGTATTCCTACATTTCTCTGGCCAGTAGATAGTGATTACACACATGCCATAGATATCTGTTGCACTACATAGTTTTGGAACTGATAATGATATAAATGCTTTTTGAACTTATATTGCACATGTAAGTGAGCTTGGGGTGGAAGATCCTTGAGGACCCCTTGTCTTACTGAGATTTCTAGTTTAGAGATCTCACCCCACGTTTGGGGAATGCTTATTTCAGGGTCAGGTAATGTTGAGACCTCAGGCGGCAGGAGGCCGGAGCTGAGTTAGATTGCTGTTATATTATGCTGCCATGATTGGATGCTGGATTTGCATGCTGCTTATGCTTATAGCTTCAGTTTATGTTATGGAGTTTTATGTTGAGACTTGTTGTTTACTATGTTATTTGGTGAGCATGGGGATTGTCCATGACACATAGTATTATTATGTCTTGGTTATGTCTTGAGTCTTTTGGAGTTGTATTAATGTATCATGATATTGTCCGGATTACTTGATGTAATGCCGTGATTTAGATACACACTTTATCTATATATTGAGGTATTTCAGTAGATGTCTTATTGCAATTCACACATAGGCGATATTTATGAAATTGATTAAGTAATCAAGTTGGTAATTGATAATGACGTCATAATTGAAAAGAAAAAAGAATATTCTGCATTTTTAATTAAGCACCGCTTAATACGATGTAATGTTAATATTCCGGGTATACATGGGTGTTACATTTTATGGTATCAGAGCAACGGTTCAAGGGAAAAGCCTGTATGTATTGCAATGATTAGGATGTTTGGTTGTGTCTGTTTTGTGCGTTTGCTCCGTCGAGTATTATTATGATAATGCATATGTGACCACATTGCGTGGGCCTCTTCAACTTATAATTTGTGTAACTTGTGCATAATCATGGTAAGGCCCGGGAGAAACTGCGAGACTTCGGAGGATCGGCCCGATCCTGTCCTAGCTGCATTAGCTGAGATGCAGGCGGCCCGACTAGCCGACCAGGAGGCCATGAGAATGGAAAACCAGGCCATGTTGGACGCCGTCAGAGAGGCGAACAGGAAGGCCACTGAGGACGTGTTGGAGGCCAACCGTCTGGCGAACATGACGATGTTTAGAGTCATGTTGGAGGAGATGAGGAATGGTCCTGCTGTTGGCCATGTTCCTCCGCCACCACTTCCACTGCCACCACCACCACCACCTCCACCCAGTCTGCAGGATGACTCTCAGAGTCAGATGGGAGATGGCACTCATCTTACGGGGGCCATGCAGACCGTCCCTGTTTTTGTTGAGGATCGTGAGAAGATCGATCGCTGGCTGAATGCTTTCCGTAAGCATAAGCCACCTGCTTTTGATGGGTCTTTTGATCCTGTTGCTGCGGCCCGTTGGCTTCAGGCGTTGGACAAGATTTTTCGGGTCATGCAGTGCACAGACCCGCAGAAGTTGATGCCCATGAGTGGTGGACAAACCTTTCTCATGTCTACGAGACGCAGGGTCATGTGATGACTTGGCCTATGTTTGAGGACTTCTTCTTGGGTCAGTACTTTCCATATGACGCTCAGGAGAGGCAGCAGGGAGAGTTCGACAGATTGGTTCAGGGCTCGTTGTCTGTGGACGAGTACCTGGCCAAGTTCAACCAGTTGGTGAAGTTTGCACACTTCAGGATGGCGAGGCCTACTCTTACATTTCTGGCTGCTAAGTTCCGTAGGGGACTTAGTGAGGATATTGCTGGTTACCTAGCTGGTTCTACTTCTATAGATTTTGGGACACTGGTTCAGCAGTGTCGTGATATTGAAGATTTCTACAGCTCGAGTAAGGCCAAGAAGGCCAAGGTTGCTGAGGCGACGAAGGTTGCAGCTGGTAGTTCCACTTCTTGGCGAGACAGGAAGTTTAGGAACAAGGGTCAGGGTAAACAGTTGGCAACTCGGCAGGCGCCGAGTCAGTTCAAGAGGACTTCTGCTCAGGGGAGTGCAGCGAGACCTCCTGCTCCCAGGTGTTCGGGATGCGGGAAGACTCATTTTGGGCCGTGTTCTACCGGCCAGTTGATTTGCTTTCAGTGTGGTAAGGAGGGCCACTTCTCCAGAGATTATCCGTCGGCGACGATGAGGGCTACTGCAGTGCAGGCAGTGCCACTTCAGATGGTTCCCCTTCCACCTACTTCGGCACCGGTAGTGCCACCATCTTCTGGGAGAGTTTATACTCTGGATCGTCAGCAGTCGGATCGAGCTCCGAACCTTGTCAGAGGTACTGTTACGATTGGTTCATCAGCTGTTGATGTGTTGTTTGACTCTGGGGCTACGCATTCTTTTGTTGCTACCCCGATTGCTGTGGGGCTTGAGTTGCCCAGTGATGTGCTTTCTCCACCGATGCGGGTGACCACTGCCACCGGAGAAAGATGTGATGCTACCACTGTTCATCGCGATGTGGCGTTTCAGTGGGATGGCCGTGAATTCTCGGTATATCTGATAGGGTTGTCGATGGCCAACTTGGAGGTTATTCTGGGCATGGATTGGCTGTCCAAAAATTGTGTGATGATTGATTGTTGTGCCAAGCGTGTAGTGTTGTCTCCGTGTGATTCCACAGCCAGTTCCTCGCCGTACATAATCATGGCCGTGTTCTCTAGCTCCATACCGGATGTCGCCACCAGAATTGGCAGAGCTGAAGAAGCATATTGAGGATCTTTCAGCGAAAGACTTCATTAGACCGAGTGTGTCTCCTTGGGGAGCACCGGTTATCTTCGTGAAGAAGAAGGACGGGACAATGCGATTGTGCACCGACTACAGGCAGCTGAACAAGGTGACAATCAAGAACAAGTATCCTCTTCCTCGGATTGATGATCTGTTGGATCAGCTCAGGGGTGCTTGTGTGTATTCCAAGATTGATCTCCGGTCCGGATACCATCAGATTCGGGTGAAGCCGGAGGATGTCCCGAAGACCGCATTTCGCTCGAGATATGGTCATTTTGAGTACTTGGTGATTCCGTTCGGTCTCACCAATGCATCTGCTGTGTTCATGGATTACATGAACCGGATTTTCCAGCCGTACCTGGATCAGTTTGTGATCGTCTTCATTGACGATATTTTGATTTACTCTAAGATGGAGGAGGAGTATGTGGAGCATTTGAGAACTGTTCTGCAAGTGCTGAAAGAGAAGAAGCTGTATGCGAAGCCTTCCAAATGTGAGTTCTGGCTCAAATCTGTGAAGTTCCTTGGGCATGTTATTTCTGCTGAGGGAGTTGTAGTGGATCCGAACAAGATTGAGGCCGTGCTGGATTGGGAGAGACCCAAGACAGTTACGGAAGTGAGGAGCTTTCTGGGTTTGGCAGGTTACTATCGGAGGTTCATCAAGGGATTCTCCACCATGGTTTTGCCATTGACTCGCCTTACTCGGAAGGAGACTCCATTTGTGTGGACTCACGAGTGTGAGGTCTGTTTTCAGGAGTTGAAGGAGAGACTGACTACTGCTCCTGTGTTGGTCCTTCCTGATCCTGCGCTTGAGATTGAGCTTTACACCGACGCCTCCGGGAAGGGGCTAGGTTGTGTGTTGATGCAGTTGGGCAAAGTGATTGCCTATGCTTCGAGGCAGTTGAAACCTCATGAGGAGAACTACCCTACTCATGACTTGGAGTTGGCTGCTATTGTGTTTGCTTTCAAGATTTGGAGGCATTATCTTTTTGGCTTGAGGTTTGTGGTTTTCAGTGACCACAAGAGTTTGAAGTACTTGTTCGACCAGAAGGAGTTGAACATGAGGCAGAGGAGATGGATGGAGTTCATAAAGGACTACGACTTCGAGCTAAAGTATCATCCTGGCAAGGCCAATGTGGTAGCTGATGCTTTGAGTCGGAAATCCAGTAGTTCATCCAGTTTGTTACTTGCTAACTTCGATGTGGTTGAGAAGTTCCGCAACTTGGCAGTGACCGCTCCGTGTGAGAGTGTACTTCTCGGATTGGAAGCATCCGATGTTGTGAACGAGCTGCTTGAAAAGATTAAAGAGGATGGATTATGTGAAGAACCAAGACGGTGTGTCTTGGAATGAGGATGGATTGCTTTTGTTTCAGCAGAGGATTGTAGTTCCTCGAGGCCCGTTAACAGAGGAGATTATGGCAGAAGGCCATAAGGGTCAGTTTTCTATCCACCCTGGTGCTACTAAGATGTATCAAGACTTGAAGAAGAACTTCTGGTGGCCGGGCATGAAGAAAGATGTTGTTGTCTTTGTGTCTAAGTGTTTGGTTTGCCAGAAGGTGAAGATTGAGCATCAGAGACCGTCTGGTGAACTTCAACCTCTTGAAGTACCACAGTGGAAGTGGGAAGGTATTTCCGTGGACTTCGTGGTGGGATTGCCGAAGACTCAGGCGGGTTGTGACTCTATTTGGGTCATTGTGGAAAGACTGACGAAGTCTGCCCATTTTCTTCCAGTGAAGGTGAGCTTCACTACAGAGCAGTTGGCCAAGCTTTATGTCCGCGAGATTGTGAGGCTTCACGGGGTGCCCGAGAGTATCATTAGTGATAGGGACCCAAAGTTCACATCTCGGTTCTGGGAGGCGCTGCAGGAGGCTTTTGGTACGCAGTTGAGATTGAGTACCACCTATCACCCTCAGACTGATGGACAGACTGAGAGGACCATCCAGACCTTGGAGGACATGTTGCGAGCTTGCACGTTGGAGCAGGGCTCGGCATGGGATAGGTACCTTCCGTTGGTTGAGTTTTCTTACAACAACAGCTTTCATGCTAGCCTGGGCATGGCGCCCTACGAAGCAGTGTATGGTAGGAGGTGTCGGACTCCTACTTGTTGGTCTGAGGTTGGGGACAAGGAGCTTTTTGGCTTGGACTTTGTCCAAGATACCACCTTGCAGATTCAGATGATCCGTGAAAAGTTGAAGCAGGCGCAGAATCGCCAGAAGAGCTACTATGATGTCAAGCATCGTCCACTGGAGTTCAGTGAGGGTGAGCACGTTTTTGTGAGACTTTCACCTGTCACCGGTGTAGGTCGGGCACTCGGAGTGAGGAAGCTGAGCCCGCGATATATTGGGCCATACCAGATCCTTGGTAGAGTAGGACCTGTTGCCTACCGGCTTGCCTTGCCTCCGAACCTGGCTAACATCCATGACGTGTTTCACGTGTCTCAGCTTCGGAAGTACATAGCAGATCCGTCGCACGTGGTGCAACCGGATGACGTGGAGGTTCGGGAGAACCTAAAGACTCCCGTCGGACCACTCAGAATTCTCGATCGTGGCGAGAAGCAGCTGAGGAGCAAGATCATTCCGATGGTCAAGGTGCAGTGGACCGGAAGGACTCCTGAGGAGTGTACTTGGGAGCGTGAGGATGAGCTTCTCCGGCAGTACCCCGAGTTTCGACCAGGTATGTTCTGATTTTGAGGTCAAAATCCTAAAAAGGTGGGGTGAATGTAAGAACCCGCACCGTTAGTTAAGGTATTTAATTAATTAATTATGCAAAAATAAGAAATGATTCCATAATTGACCCTAATAATTATTTATGAGGCTTAATAATCATAATAAGTGATTAAGAATGCTGAAAGTCGCTTTTCGGAAGAAAAGTGCAGATACCGGTTCTGCTAGTCGGTATAACTGTGTACCGAAAAAGTATCCCGGAAAATTAAAGTAAGTGCATGATAATTACTAGAATAATATGTAGGACTTGTAAAACGAGTTTCAAGTCCAAATAATGAGAACTAGTGCTAGGAACCGGTACTGACTTGGAAAAGCGCGTACCGGAAAGTTGCTCAGAAAATTATAAGAAAAATATGATAAATCTTAGAAAATTATGTAGTTTCAGAATCCAAAGTTTGGGATTAAAATGATAAGCGTAGCAATTAAAGTTAATACTGTGCGCTTAAGTGAGTTTTGGCTATATATATGCATTTTAGCACATAACCCTAGGCACTCAGATTTGTCTACGTGACTTGGTGGCTGACTTGCACCTTATACACTGTTCCATTGCCTTCCCTTCCATTTCTTGAGCAAGCTTCCACCTTTGAGGCTTGTTCTTCCATTTATACACTTGGTGAGGGAGAGGGTTGGCCTTGGGACTACTTTGGGGTGGTGTTTCTGAGTTAGAGAACCTGTGTGAGGGAGTTTGAAGAGCTGTGTTTGCTGTTCTTGAGGGGTGTGACCTTTTGTTGGCATTTTGATGCTTCAAGGTGTCTTCTTGTTGAGTAAAAGAGTCATCTTGTGTTCATTTTCGTGCATCCTCTTGTGGCAGTAGCTTGAGTCTGGTTGTGAACTCCAAGAGCATCTTCCTTTACTATTTTTGAGCTTTGGTATGTATATCAACCTTTAACTTGAGTTTTAAGGCTTAAAAATGAAAGCTTGATGCATGTTAAGGTTAAAAGATGATGACTTGTTGTTGGGTAAGGCTTAACACACCTAGAGATGCATAATTAGGTGTTTAAAATCGAAAAAGGGAACCTTTAAGGGATATCTTCACTGAAATGCAGAAACTGCATTCTGTCGTGAAATATCCGGATATCTGCCCGTGGAATATCCCGATATGGGATATCCGGATATGATATCCGGATATATGTATTCGGATATGGGTTTTTGGGATATCTGGATATTGTATATTCGGATATGGGATTCTGGATATCCGGATATTGAATATCCGGATATGTACAGTGAGATATCCGGATATGGTCCCGAGGAGTATCCGGATATTCTGGGATTTCGCAGAACAGTAGCTGTGCTGTGCATACAGTAGGCTATTGGGGGTTTGTAGACCCTAGATTGATGAAGTTGAACTTCTGTATTTAATGGATTAAGCCAGAATCATGGGATTTAGGGTTTGTGGCTTTGTTAGAAGCTTTAAGACTTGAAAACGTAATGAAAAGGCGTTGGCTTTAGTTTGTATGCATGTGGTATATGTTATTGATTTATGTTTGGTCCATATCAGATTGTGATCTGCTGTGATTGGACTTTGAGCTTGTGGCATTGGATAGCTAGCTTAGAGGTAAGCTTTCGTGTCCTCGGTTTAGCCATGTTGTGGTTCCACCATGTCCCATGGGGGTATGGTTATATGCATGCTGTGTTACATGCTTTTGATGTTTTGGAAATGCTGTTGAGCTATCGTATGTTAGTGCCTTGTTGATATGCATGGAGGTGTTCCACCTATACGGTAAGCCTGAGTATGTAGAACATACAAGAGGGTGAGGCTGTGGGTGAGGTGCAAGCGGTGTTCCTTGTACTACATGTAGGGAATAGACGTATTCCTACATTTCTCTGGCCAGTAGATAGTGATTACACACATGCCATAGATATCTGTTGCACTACATAGTTTTGGAACTGATAATGATATAAATGCTTTTTGAACTTATATTGCACATGTAAGTGAGCTTGGGGTGGAAGATCCTTGAGGACCCCTTGTCTTACTGAGATTTCTAGTTTAGAGATCTCACCCCACGTTTGGGGAATGCTTATTTCAGGGTCAGGTAATGTTGTGACCTCAGGCGGCAGGAGGCCGGAGCTGAGTTAGATTGCTGTTATATTATGCTGCCATGATTGGATGCTGGATTTGCATGCTGCTTATGCTTATAGCTTCAGTTTATGTTATGGAGTTTTATGTTGAGACTTGTTGTTTACTATGTTATTTGGTGAGCATGTGGATTGTCCATGACACATAGTATTATTATGTCTTGGTTATGTCTTGAGTCTTTTGGAGTTGTATTAATGTATCAGGATATTGTCCGGATTACTTGATGTAATGCCGTGATTTAGATACACACTTTATCTATATATTGAGGTATTTCAGTAGATGTCTTATTGCAATTCACATACAAGCGATATTTATGAAATTGATTAAGTAATCAAGTTGGTAATTGATAATGACGTCATAATTGAAAAGAAAAAAGAATATTCCGCATTTTTAATTAAGCACCGCTTAATACGATGTAATGTTAATATTCCGGGTATACACGGGGTGTTACAAAAGGCAAGTTTTGAAGAATCACATCCAGGAATGGACAGAGCAAACACCAAACCCTGAGTGATAGTGAGACAAAATATCAGCAACCTTCACTTACCTGGGAACGAAAATTCCTCCTACTTGTTAACTATGGAGAGTAACTCATTTTTTTTAAAAGTTCATGATTATTCACTGGCTCAAGTTTCTTTCTGTTGAGCTATTCTTTGAAATTGGGCAGCCCAATACAATATTTCTGAGTTGTTTGAGGACAACCAATAGTTTTGTTTTGGGGTGTTTGATGGGACGTAAATTTGTTCCCATCTAGGCCCATTTTGATGGCAAAATACCACACGTTCCCTCATCTGATGAGCAACTTCAGCATGGAAATTACTTGTTTTACACATTTGTGATAAAAACACAGTGGGGGAACGTATAGTAACGTATTCTGTAACAGCCCTAAACCCTGTAGCAGGATATTGTCCGCTTTGCCCCGCGCACAAGCACCGTCGAGCTCACGGTTTTACGTTTTGGGTTACCCCCAAAAGGCCTCTTGCAAGGAAAGGTATCCACACCCTTATTTAAGGCATGCTTCGTTCCCCTCTCCAACCGATGTGGGACATTACATCCTCCTCCACTGGGAAAACAGCGTCCCCGCTGTACACACCGGTCCAGGGCCAGGCTCTGCTACCAAATGTAACAGCCCCAAACCCTGTAGCATGATATTGTCCGCTTTGCCCTCGGGCTCACGGTTTTGTTTCTTGGGACACCCCACAAAATGCCTCACACTAGAAGAGGTATCCACACCCTTATAAGGCCTGCTTCGTTCCCCTCTCCAACCGATGTGGGACATTACTGATGTGCCTCTGGCAAGTGTGGTTTTTCCATGTTAAAATTGATAAGAATTGGGTCATAAGAGAGCAATTTAAATGCATATTTGCTATTTATATTGATTCTTTCTATATCAATAATATTTACCTTTTGGTTGTGTTTTTACAGGAAAAAGAGGAGTGAAAATTACAAATTACAGAAAGCCTGTTGACGCGACTCCACACATAGGAAATTTCACCAGGTGCAGCGCAGGCCAAATACCAGAGAATTGGCGTTAGTTGGCGCCAGATTGGCGCAAACTAGCGCCACACATATTAAGCACCTACATTATGGCGCCACTAGGCGCCCAAAAGTAAGTAAATAGCGCCAAGTGGCGCCCAAAGACAAGTAAATGGCGCCAATTGGCGCCCAGCAATACAAAGGGTGGCGCCAGTTGGCGCCGGTCCACGCAATCAGGTCCGACTTTTGGTATTCGAGGCAGCAACTCCGCGCGAAGTAGCGCCACACCGGCGCCAGTTGGCGCCGGCTTGCGGGAAATTGTACCGTGATGCTATGAGGGTATTTTTGGAAGAAGGAAAAGAGTCCTATAAATAGGATCCTTTTGACAGAATTGGGGGATTCTGACCTATTTCTTCAGAAGGAGACCGACGGCAGAGCTCAAGAGGATTCTTCTACAGTTCTTCTTCTTCTCTTTTCTCTGTAATTTTATGCTTTTGAATATTGGATTAGTTTTAGCCATGATTATGCTTGGCTAGTTCTCTTTTATTGTAGTTAGGCTCACGAGCCCTATGTGAACCCTTGTTACGATGGATTGATTTAGTTTTATTCATTTGTATAATTATCTTTGTCTCTACCTTGTGCGCATTTCCTATTCTCTTTATTAGAACTGATCAATCTGATAGTTGGGAATAGTTTGAGGGTTAGAACCCTAGATAGGAATATTGGGGTTTTCATCTTGAAAGGGGGTAGGACAACAATTGGTATGCATGCTAGGAATAGATGTGTATTTAATTGCGGATGCTTAAATTATTGCGTTCATTGCTTAATACCATGAGGAACATTGCAAGGAATTGGGGTTCCAATTGGGGATTAAAGGGTTAACCTTGCAAGGAATTGAGGGTTAACTAATAAATATTTTTAGATAATAATTTATCCGAGTAATTATATAAATAAATATTGTGAATCAATCCAAAGTAAGAAGTGGGGATCATAAGGTGAGTGCGCTCTAGCTACAATATTTCTCATATTTTTATCCAAATCATTTGGCATCATTCTCTTATTTTTAAAATACAAAAATACGTCTTTGTCTTTAATTTCTATTGTTCTTCAAATCACTTGGGTTTTATATCTTGAAAGGACGTTTATAAGATATTCGCTCACAATCCCTGTGGAGACGATAACTTACTTATCACTTTATTACTTGAACGATCGGTACACTTGCCGGACTGTATCAAGTTTTTGGCGCCGTTGCCGGGGATTGTGATTTCTTATATCTTATAATCTTGAATTTCAAGATTTTTCTTTCTTTTTGTGATTATTTTATTTTATTTTCTTCTGTTCTTGTTTTAATTTGTTTTGAACATTGCTACTAATCTTCTCTTGAAGTTTTATGCGAGGCAAGGTTGATCCTACAAAATTGTTATTTGATCCTGAGATTACAAG
The DNA here is from genome assembly GCF_033153095.1 of Gastrolobium bilobum. Lineage (NCBI taxonomy): Eukaryota > Viridiplantae > Streptophyta > Magnoliopsida > Fabales > Fabaceae > Gastrolobium > Gastrolobium bilobum. The sequence goes on from NW_026897574.1 coordinate 23,252, forward strand.
GTTTGAAAGGAGAAACATAAGACTTGCTCAGAAGAAATCAAAAGTGCCAAGTGCTCGATCTGAAGAAGCACCTGAAATCCCAACCATGGCAGCGAATAATGAAGCTGAAAATCCACTCATAGGTACCATCCTCACTCCAGCCTTCAACAGGCCTAATTCAAGTATTGTCCAACCTAATATTGCTGACAATAATTGGGAGTTGAAGTCTTCCATAATTTAGTTGGTGGAGAGAGTTCAATTTGGAGGAGATGAGCATGAGGATCCTCACAGGTTCATAGACCGGTTCTTAATGATATGTGACTCAACCAAGCACCCTCGGGTGTCTGATGATGCTATCCGGTTGAGATTATTCCCTTTTGCTGTAAAGGGAGAAGCACTTAGCTGGCTGGAGAGGCAGCCTGTATGGAGCATTGCTACATGGGAGGATTTGTCTACAAAGTTCTTTGCAGAGTTCTTTTCCATGGAGAGATACAATCAAATGGTGAATGATATCACCAACTTCACTCAAACTGAGGGTGAAACATTGTGTGCAGCCTGGAACAGGTTCAAGGACTTGATGAGGAGGTGCCCTCATTATAATTTGACTGCTGGTAATCAAGTCAGAATATTTTTCAATGGTATCACACCTGAAAATAGAATGGTTTTGAATGGTGCAGCTGGTGGTACTATTAAAACCATTAGGGCGAATGAAACTCTGGAGCTGATAGAAAGGATGGCCAGGAATGAAAATCAAGGGGTATCTTCAAAGTCTAAGAAAGGTAGCCTTCATCTAGAAGGTAATGAGTCAGTTCTGGCTGAAAATAAATTGCTAGCTCGACAAATGGCTAGTTTGACTTCCAGGCTTGACAAGATGCAGATCGCGGGAGTTCAAGCTCAGTCTGTTGCCTTTGTCTGTGACTACTGTACGGACAGTCATGCTCCTAATGAATGTCCATCTCTTGCTTCTTCTGATTCACCTCAACAAATGCAGGTGAATGGTATATGGTATGACCAGCGCCCTCAGCAGCCAAATCTTCAGAGAAATCAGAATTTTTCTGGTGGTGGTAACAATTTTCAGCGGAGAGCTCAGGGAGTTGGCATGGATTTCAATTCTAATAATTATACTCAGCCTTCACAGAATCAACAACGAGAGCCTGCTGAGTGGGAAAAAGCCTTTGCACAAATGGCCAAGACTTCTAATGAGATGGCTCAGACCACTAATACCTTTATAGAGGAGACTATAGCCAACTACAAAAATACAAATGCTTCCATAAAGAACCTGGAGAATCAGATAGGCCAATTGGCAAAGCAAGTTTCAGAAAGAGTTCCAGGTACTTTTCCTAGTAACACAGTTACAAATCCCAAGGATCTTCCACCCCAAGCTCACTTACATGTGCAATATAAGTTTAAAAGCAGTTTATCATCATCAGTTCTAAAATAGTGCAATGCAACAGATAATCATGTCATGTGTGTCAATTCTATTCTACTGGCCAGAGAAGTGCAGGAATACGTCTATTACCCACACATAGTGCAAGATGCTACTTGCATCCACCTCGGACCACCGTATTGTATGACGCCACATACTCAAGCTCCCCGTCAAGATGGAAAAACACATGCATATTAAAAGCCATTACACATAAAGCTCAACAACATTTCAAATATTCAAAGCATGTAACACAGCATGCATATAACCATACCCCCATGGGACATGGTGGAACCACAACATGGCTAAACCGAGGACACGAAAGCTTACCTTGCAAGCTAACACCCAAAGCCAAGAGTCCACAGCTCAACGTCCAAACACAGCAGATTCACAATCTGTTATGGACCAATATATATCAATAATAATGCACCACAAGCATAAAACTTAAAGACAACGCATTTCCTTTACATTTTACGTCTTAAGGCTCCATACCAAGCCATAAGCCCTTAATCACTTGATTTTGACTTAGTTCATTAATTACAGAAGTTCAACTTCATCAATCTAGGGTCCACAAACCCCCAATAGCCTACTGTACACACAGCACAGCTACTGTTCTACGAAATCCCATAATATCCGAATATTCCACAGGACATATCCGGATATGCAATATCCGAATATCTCACTGTACATATCCGGATAAACAATATCCAGATATCCAGATATCCAGATTCCCATATCCGGATATCCAATATCCGGATATCCAAATCCCATTCCCGGATATCGCATATCCAGATATTTCTCAGGCATATATCCGGATATTTCACGACAGAATGTAGAAACTGCATTTCGTGAAGATATCCTTCCAAGGTTCCATTTTTAACACTTTCAAACGTTAAAGCATGCATCTTTATACTGTTTAAGGGTCATACCACTATTGGTTACTTGTTTAACTCTTTTAGACATACCAAGACACTTCTTTTACTCATCAAACACATGATCAAGGTTGGTACAACTCACCAAAGCTCAAAACAGAGGAAGAAAGGCTCTTGGAGCTCTCAAATCTGCCTCTACAGGTCTGACCTTCAAGGCACACGAAAATGGTGATCAAGAGTGATCCTTTCACATAAAAGTTCACTCCTTGAAGCTCCTACAACAAACACAAAGCCCCAACTACACCAAAGCAAGAACTCAGCCCCAAACCTTGACTCAAGACAGTTCCCACAACTCAGAAGATGGGACCTCAACCTCTCAAGGCACTCACCTAAGTGTTTACTCACTCAAAGAGGAGAAGAAATGGAGCAAAGGTGGCAACTTGGCTCACAAATGGAGGAGAAACCAGAGGCAAGGAACCAGCAGCTGACCAACCTACTAACACTCACGCATGAGTCAGTTTTCTAGGGCAATGTGCCCTTAATAAGGGTATTTATAGTCACTTACCCAATTAACACACAGTATTAACTTTAATTGCTACGCTGAGCATTTTAATCCCAAACTTTGGATTCTTAACCTACCCAATTTTACAAGAATTATCATATTTTTCTTATAATTTTCAGAGCACCTTTCCAGTACGCGCTTTTCAAAGCCAGTACCGGTTTCTAGCACCAGCTCTCATTATTTGGACTTGAAACTCGTTTTACAAGTCCTACATATTATTCTAGTAATTATCATGCACTTATTATAATTTTCCGGGATACTTTTTCGGTACGCATTTATACCGACTAGCAGAACCGGTATCTGCACTTTTCTTCCGAAAAGCGACTTTCAGCATTCTTAATCACTTACTATAATTATTAAAGCCTCATAATAATTATTAGGGTCAATTATGGAATCATTTCCTATCTTCTCATAATTTATTAATTAAATTCCTTAATTAACGGTGCGGGTTCTTACAATGTCTCCGTGTGGTTCCACAACCAGTTCCTCGCCTTTTATTGCTACGGGCTAGGAGAGCCTTGTGAGCAGGGACATTGGTTATGTCATGTTGGGAGGTTTGGTGAGTGGGACACATGAGGATCTCACTAGCATTCCTGTCGTGAAGGAATTCCTCGAGGTGCTTCCTGAGGAGATTCTTGAGTGTCCGCCACGGTGGGAGATAACGTTCTCCATTGAATTGATTTCCTGGTGTGGGGCCTTGTTATTAGCGCCATACCGGATGACGCCACCAGAGTTGGCTGTGTTGAAATAGCGTTCTGAGGGTCTTTCGGTGAAAGACTTCATCCGACTGAGCGTGTCTCCATGGGAAGCATTGGTCATGTTTTTGAGGCAAGATGCCTTACGCCATTACTTAAGCGCGATGGTGCTTTGTTTGAGGATGTGAAATTCTCTTCAGGGAAACTAAGTGTGTAACACTTGGAATTTGTGGCAAGGCCACGTGTAATCTTGTGTATGCGAGGCAGTGCATGTACAAGTAGTTGTGAGTGAGTGGTCTCCATGACTCTAGGATTTTATGTGATTAGTGATAGGTGTCATGAGTAGTCGGCATGTTAACACCATGGATAGTGTTAAGCATGATATAAGTACGATGAACTGTGGTAATATATCAATGTTATTTCACCTTTGACTGACTCTCGATTTTGCAGATACCATGGAGATTGAGGTATACCGTTACTTAGAGTTTTTGGTTATTATGTTATTGAAATTGAAGATTTTGCAGGTGTACGTGAACTGAGGTACGTTACTATGAAAATGAGTATGTAACTAACATGTACTGGTTGAAATGAACATGATGATGATTTAGTACTGTGAAATGAATACGAATTTATTTTGAAGATATTGATTATAAATTGTAAGTCTTGTTGAGGTTAGAGTCATGGAATAGGACCAAACTCTCTCGTGTGTTGTGTAGTTTTGAGTGGTGGGGTCAGGTCACTTTTATTGAGAAGGTGACTAGTGATCCCAGAAAATCGATTGGCATTTGGATGTCAATAAGGAGTTTCGAGATTTAAAGGTGACCTCCTTGTTTGAGGATGCACTTCTCAAAAATTGAGACTATGAGAGTCGAGAATGAGCTTTTGGAGAAAAACCAGGACGGTGTGTCCTGGAATGAGGAAGGACATTGTTTTGCGTGTCTTTTGTCGTGACGCCTGAAGGTGAAGAATGAACACCAGAAGCCGTTTGGTAAGCTTCAACCTCTTGAGGTACTGCTGTGGAAGTGGGAAGATTGCCAAGTCTGCCCATTTTCTTCTTCTGGTAAAGGTGAGCTTCTCATCAAAGAAGTTGGTTAAACTGTCGTTCGCCAGATCATGAGGCTTCACGGGATGCCCGAGAGTATCATCAGATATAGGGACCCGAAATTCACATCTCGGTTCGGGGAGGCGCTGCAGAAAGCTTTTGGAACTCAGTTGCTACTGAGTACAACCTATCACCCTCAGACTGCTGGACAGACTGAGCGGACCATCCAGGTCTTGGAGGACATGTTGAGAGCTTGCACTTTGGTGCAGGGCTCGGCATGGGATAGGTACCTGTCATCGGTTGAGTTTTGTGCAACTGTGTGTTTCCTTGCTAGCCTGGGCATGGAACCCTACGAGGCGCTGTTTGGTAACAGGTGTAGAACTCTTACCTGTTGGTCTGAGGTTGGAGATAAAGAGTTATTTGGCATGGACCTTGTACAATTTACCACCAGCCGATTCAGATGATCGGAGGAAAGCTGAAGCAGGCGCAGTATCGCTACGTTGATCATAAGCATCGTCCACTGGAGTTCAGTAAGGGTGAGCACGTGTTGTGAGACTTTCACTGTCACCGGTGTTGTTCGAGCACTCAGAGTGAGGAAGCTGAGCCCACGATTCATTGGGCCATACCAGTTACATGGTAGAGTAGGACCTGTTGCCTACCGGTTTGCCTTGCCTCCGAACTCGGCCAACACCCACGACGCGTTTCACGTGTCTCAACTTCGCAAGTTTGTAGCGGATCCTTCGCACGTGGTGCAACCAGATGTTGTGGAGGTTCGGGAGAACCTATAGATCTTCCGTCGTACCACTCAAGTTTCTCGATCGTAGCGAGAATAAGCTGAGGAGCGGGACCATTTCGATGCTCAAAGTACGATGAACGGGAAAAATTCCCAAATGGTAATTTTGGGAGCAAGAGGATGAGCTTCTCCGGCCGTATCCCGAGCTTCGAGACAGGTATGTTTTCTGATTTTGAGGGCAAAATCCTAAAAAGGTGGGGTGAATGTAAGAACCCGCACCGTTAATTAAGGAAAATAATTTATTAAATGCGTGAAATTAGAAAATAATTCAATAATTGACCTTAATAATTATGAGAAGGCTTATATAAATATAAAAAGTGATTAATAATGCTGAAAGTTGCTTTTCTGACGAAAAGTGTAGATACCGGTTCTGCTAGTCGGTATAAATACGTATCGAAAAAGTATCCTGAAAAATTATAATAAGTGCATGATAATTCCTAGAATAATATATAGGACTTGTAAAACGAGTTTCAAGTTAAAATAATGAGAACTGGTGCCAGAAACTGATAATGGCTATAAAAAGCGTGTACCGGAAAGGTGCTGCGAAAAATATAAGAAAAATATGATAATTCTTGTAAAATTGAGTAGGTTAAGAATCCTGAGTTTGGGATTAAAATGCTAAGCGTAGCAATTAAAGTTAATACTGTGTGTTTAATTCATAAGTGGCCTATATAAGGCCATGGCACATGATCCTAGGTCATTTTTATGACTTGCTACGTGAGAAATTATGAGTTACAACCAGCCACCTTGCCACCACCTCTCCTCCACCTCTTGTGAGCCAAGTTGTCACATTTCTTCTTGATTTCTTCTTCTAAACACTTGGTGTGAGTGAGAATCATCATGGGGAGTGAGTTGTGACCTTGTTGTGGAGTGGAGTTTCTGTTTTAAAGGGGTTCTTTGGGCTGTGTTCTAGTTTCCTTGGTTGGATTTTTTTCTTGGCTTGTGAAGCTTCAAGAAGCTTCCTTTGTGTAGAAAGGGCCAAGCTTTGGTTGGCATTCGTTTCCTTTGCAAGTCAGATTGTAAGAGTGGAAGTGTGAGCTCCAAGAGCACCTTGCTGCTCTGTTTTAAGCTTGGGTAAGTGTCACAAACCTTGATCATGAGTTTAATGGGTTAAAGTTGATGTCTTGGTATGTTTAATGAGTTAAACAAGTAACCAACTGTTGTATGAACCTAAAACTGAATAAAAATGGATGTTTTGATGTTTTAAAGTGTTAAAAATGGTACCTTGGATGTATCCGGATATTGATATCCGGATATGGGGTCCTTTGATATCCGAACATGGATATCCGGATATGATATCCGGATATGGATATCCGGATATGTCCCCGACAAATATTCGGATATCCGGATATGGGGTCCTTTGATATCCAGATATGGATATCCGGATATGGATATCCGGATATGTCCCCGACAAATATTCGGATATTCTGGGATTTCGGAGAACAGTAGCTTAATTGTTCATGCAGTAGGCTATTGGGGGTTTATGCACCCTAAATTGATGAAGTTGAACTTCTGTAATAATTGAACTAAGCCAGAATCAAGTGATTAAGGGCTTGTGGCTTTGTGTGAAGCCTTAAGACGTAAAACGTAAAGTAAAGGCGTTGTTTTTATATTGTATGCTTGTATAGTATGAGTATTGATATATTATTGAAACATAACAGATTGTGAATCTGCTGTGTTTTGGGCTTTGAGCTTGTGTGGACTCTGGGTTTGGATAGCTAGCTTACAAGGTAAGCTTTTGTGTCCTCGGATTAGGCTGTTGTTTGTTCCACCGACCTCGATGATAGGTGGTTTATATGCATGGTATACTTTTATGAAAGATGAAATATGCATTGATATATGCCTGAGATGTATTAAATTAATTATGTCAACAATCAGACAGCGACTCTGGTGTGTATGACATGTAGTGTATGAAAGTGATGTTGTCACTTACACGATCAGACAGCGACTCTGGTGTGTAAGGCATAAGACTACGACTCTTATGTTTAGAAGGGTCGCAGATGTGCATAATCCCTATCCTGTTCCCTGGCCAGTCGAACCGCATTTATATACATCACATGATTAATGAGTTATAGTATTTAGCTCGTTGAGCAAGAGATTATACTGTCATGATATAAATTCCTTAACAAGAACATGCATTGAGTTTACTGCTTTTGAACTTATATGATACTTGTAAGGGAGCTTGGGGCGGAAGAGTCCTTGAGGACCCCTTGTCTTACTGAGATTTCTTTTTAGATATCTCACCCCACGTTTGGGGCACACATTTCAGGTTCAGGTAATGCGGGGGTTGAGACCTCTAGCGGCAGGAGGCCGGAGCTGAGTTAGATGTCTGCTATTGTGATTATATGTTGGATGTTGTTATGTTATCTTTATGATTATGCTGTTATTGTTGAGACTGTTGTTGGGCCTTGTTGCCTTATTTGGTGAGCATGAGGATTTTCCATGCCACATTGGATTATGTTGTTGATTAGATTTGGGTCGTATAAACTATTAGGGTTATCCGGCTTACGTGTAGTAGTGCCATGACTAGAGACTCAGTTAATGATCTTAATTATGTTATGAGGTTATTTCAGTATAGATGTCTGTCTTTTGCATTTACATACAGGCTATGTTTTGGAAATGAATTAAGTAATTCAACTTGGTAAGAATAATGACGTCATGATTGAAAAGAAAAAGAATATTCCGCATTTTTAATTAAGCGTGGCTTAATACGATGACATGTTAACAAACTGGGTTAACACGAGGTGTTACATTCCTCGAGGTTCGTTGACTATGGAGGTGATGACAGAGGCTCATAAGGGCCAGTTTACTGTCCATCCTGGTGCTACAAAGATGTATCAGGACTTGAAAAGGAACTATTGGTGGTCGGGCATGAAGAAGGACATAGCTGTTTTTTTGTCCAAGTGCTTAGTTTTCCAGAAGGTGAAGATAGAACACCAGAAGCCGTCTGGTAAGCTTCAACTTCTTGAGATTCCGGAATGGAAATGGGATAGTGTAATAACCCAAAAATCATGTACTCGAAATTAGCCTAATGGAATGAAATGAAAAGGGATCAAGTCCATATTCAGTGAACGAGTAGATTTGAATAAGCAACCTTAGTCCTAAGTTAGAACCCACTTTAAATAAGATAATTAATAACTTAGCCCGATGTGGTTTAAAGCCCAAATAATGTTAAAGCCCAACCTACTTAAGAATATAACTAAGTTAAAGGATTTAAGCCCAAAACAATGCAAGCCCATTTTATAAGAAATGGCCCAATTAGTATCTAGACAAAGATCCAAGCCCACACCACCTAGCCTTGACCCAATTACAAATGGTCCAACACTTATTAACTTAATGGGCCAAGACACTCACCAAGCCCAACCCAATTCAAAGGAACAACCCTAGATGAGGTGTCATAACATGATTGGAGGAATTTGAATGAGCTCCACCTCCCCTACAATAGCAAACTCGGCCATGACAAGAAGAAAAGGGAGTGGTGTTGCTTTCCACACTCCCTAGGCGCCACTTAAGGAAAGAATGGACAAGTAAGAGCTTGAGTAAGACACACTCCAAGCCTTAACCATGCATGTGATCTTCTTTCTCCGAAAAGTAACTCTCTTTTTCTCCTTACACACCTTGGAGGGCGCACTCATGACAAGGAAAAGGAAACTTTCTTCTTCCACACTCCCTGCATTGGGAAGAACACCATGACACCTTAAGCTACCACCCTCCCTCTTTATGCGAACCCCTCATCACTTGGTGCATGACATGGAGCTTGCTTGTTTTACACACCACACATTGAGTACTCTACACAACCATGACACACGCTAACCAATGATTCCTTATTGGTGATTTGAAGTTGAACCTTGCTTTCTCTACCCTAGGCGTGAGATGCAAGGAGGAAACCCTCAAAATTCCTTCCTCCCCTAAATCCATGTGAAAGACTTCATGGAAAGGAGATGGAGTATAGAACACTCAAGCATGATTACCTCTCCTCCCCATGCGCACACCTCCCCAAAGGACCAAGGGGAATAAGGGACTTATATGACACCTTGAGTGTCCTACACTCTACACACTCTCATTACCCCCTCCCCATGCTTATGACAACTTTGAACAATGTGAGGAGACTTGCTTACCCCACACTCAACAAGACCTAGCCTATCCTATCCTAGGCATGATGATTAAGGAGACTTGAATAAAAAGGTGTACGAACAAAGGCCTCTCCCCTTCCTAGCCGTACACTACCTAAAGAACCAAAGCAAGGACACACTCTCTCACTTCTAGCGTTGGCCACCAACTCATAGACAAGAAACAAGTGAACCAACACCTCTCCTCTCGTCTTAGACATATGTAAAGAGAGATCAAGAAGTTGTTGAAGGCAACTCTCCATCCTAGTGAAGATCAAGTGTGAAACATTGGTTAAGAATTCACTATCATCATTAAGGTAAGATCTTATGAGCCCTTCATCTCTTCAAGCTAGTAGAATGAACCCTTACGAATTTTCATGACTAGATCTCGGACTAATAAAGCCATGCATGCATCTATCACCCTTGAAATCACCTCCTAAGTATATCATCTCTAAATGGCCGAACCTAAATGGTATGCATGCACCCTCTAAATCTTCACAATATTTACTAAGCAACCTAACCCTAAATGGCCGAATCTATATGTACCCTACTAGATATTGAATATGTTCTTTAAGGTAACATGAAAAGTGTTGAAGTAAATGTTTTAACCAACATGTAGGAAATCATTATTTGAAGAATCACCACCTAAATGGCATTAACCCTAAATGGCTGAACTTAATGAGTATTAAACCCATGAACATGTTATCAAAATTATCCTTAGGTATGCACCTTCTAAATGGCCGAACCCTAATAAGCCTAAAAGGGAAATGTGTGAATGTTTTCTTAGTACCATGATGTATGGCCGAAATGTATGCCATAGAATATGACCTATGCATGAAAACAACTAGTAAAAATTATCTCCTAGGCATTTTCATCCTTAAAGGGCCGAACCTATGACATGAAGGATATTAAGTTTAGATCTGTTAATTTTAGAACCATGTACTAAAGTTGAATATGTGACTAGGACAAACCAAAGCTTGAAAAGAGATCCAAGATACTAGGACCTTCATTTGGCCGAATCCATCACCTACGGGAAGAATTTACAAAGCGAAAAAGAGTAAGTGATTTATGGTTGTTGAAGTGGCTACCCTATGGTTGCCACCCCCTTTATGTTAAAGTGAGGTTTGACTGCAATATGTTATATGATGCATTACATGATATGTTTGGTTGTTTGGAACTAATGTTTATTCCTGCAAGTTTTGTAAGATGGCCTGTGCATTAATACCTCAGAGGCAACCTGACGAGGACCCTGGGTATTCGTCCATAAGACAATGGAGAGTAATTGCCATGGCAGGATTGGTATGATGATATGAAAGCTTGATTATTTTCCAAACTATGTTTCAACGTTTCTCTCATTCTATTATTGTATATGTTATTATATGACAGTTGCAGGAGTAAGCATCATGGTTTGGAGGTTGCTCCAACTGTGAGTCCTTACTGAGACCCCCAATCTCACCCCTCTTTGGGGAAACCCACTTTCAGGAAAAAATGACTAAATGGGTAAGGCAGGGAAAGAGGTTGGTGCGGATTGAAGAGGACACTACGCAGCCACGTGCAGTTAATGATGACTCCAAACTATTGGAGAAATTTATGAACTTACTATCTGAAGGAAAGTTTTTGGAGGTAGACTATATTATATCTGCTCTAGCTGGGCCCTTGTGGATTGAAGATGCACCTTACTAAGGGTGTACTTAAATTCTATTTTGGATGACTGTAGTAGACTATGCCACTTAGACTATTTTGAACATTTTATATGCGTTTGAAGTACGATATTTTGGATGTTTATGTTTATGGACTATGAAATTAGTAGGAAAGATTAAGTAACATAAGTCACTATCCGCATAAGACACTTAAGTAACTACCTACTTAGTAGTAGTCAAAACTAAAATTATGATCATGTAAGTGAGCCCCTAAATAGCGCATAAGTATGAGCAGGGTAACCAAGAAGAGATTAACGTGTAAGTAGACCGTAGGCAAAGCAAAAGAGAAACTCATGACTAGAGGAATAGATAAGTTAGGAAAAAGAACGAAATAAATTCCTATTAGTAAATTTTATGTTAACCACGCTTAAGTACATGGATTTCGCGCATTGAATGTCAAGCAATGTTACACCTTTGATGAAGATATTAAGGGTGTTACATTTTTATGGTATCAGAGCAAATTTATGATCTTTAGGATGAGAATTACAATCTAACTCCTTTATTTTACCCGTAACATATGTGCAGCACCATGCCTCCACGTAGGGTACCTACTCGCAGTAACCCGCAATGCGCAGCCAGAACATGGAGCGGCTGGCCGAAATAATCAAGATCTGCTGCTGACATTTAGGAAGCACAAGCCGCCCTCCTTTCAAGGAGGACACGATCCAATAGTAGCTGTGCAATGGCTACAGGCCATGGACAAAATATTCAGAGTGGTTCAATGCACCGACGATCAAAAGGTGCTGTTCTCAGTGTATATGTTGGAAGGAGACGCCCATCATTGGTGGGCTAATGCGTCCCAACCCTTGGTGATGCAAAATGCGGCAATTACGTAGGCCATGTTCGAAGAAATGTTCTTGGAGAAGTATTTCCCGATGTCAATCCGGGATAGCAAGCAAGGCGAGTTTGATCGACTCGTGCAAGGAACCATGACGGTGGATCAGTATCATGCGAAATTCAACGAACTACTCCGACTGGCAACTTACCGAGGAACTATGCCCATGCCAGACTTTCTGACAGCAAAATTTCAAAGGGGTTTATCCGCTAGGATTGCGAAACTAGTAGCTGGCAACGACCCCTGTGACCTAGCCACCCTGGTAAACATATGTAGAAAGGTGGAAGCAATAGGATTGCAAGCAAAGAAGCCTGCAGAAACCAGCGGATCTGGAACCAAAGCTCTGATGGCTAAGAATGGACAATGGAGAGGGAAACGCGGAGGCAGACCGTGGCAGCCTAGGCGTGATGACAACAAGTTTAAGAGGCCCGGGAATTTTCGAGGAAACAACAATAGGGCTCCCAATTGCCCCAAGTGCAAGAAGGCTCATTTCGGCAACTGTC